>NW_022990802.1:0-33250 GCF_902827175.1 Gymnodraco acuticeps
GTGTGTGTGTGTGTGTGTGTGTGTGTGTGTGTGTGTGTGTGTGTGTGAGTAGTGGTTAAATCCTCAGAGCTGCAGCCAAACTGCCCGGGGGGACTTGAAAGTTGATCAAAGTGTTTTGAGGGGAAAGCGATAAAACAAGGTCATGATCTCAGCAGTTCGACTAATGGCCAATTAGAGCGCTCGATATAACCTCAGACCAGAAAGGTATGGATATCCTGACTGGCTCTTCAGCATAAGCACATGTCTTTGAAACGTTTTAATGTTTCTCTGCCAAAATCTAATAAGATTTGTGTCTCTCAGCTTGTTTTACGATGTGTTCTGCCCCCTAGTGGCCAACAATCTAGCTTTAGAGAAGATACTTGGGGATTTTAGCCTTAGCAGACCATTGACATGCACAAACCCTATATAACACACTACAGGATAAGGGAAACCCCACAAAAGCATCATAGGGCCTCTTTACAGAAGGTTTGTATTGTTCCTCAGACAACATCTAATAGGATTTGTGTCTCTCAGCTCGTTTTCGATGTGTTCTGCCCCCTAGTGGCCAGAAATCTAGCTTTCGAGAAGATACTTTGTTTGCCTTAGCAGACCATTGACATGCATAATAACCTATACAACACACTACAGGAAAGGGAACAAAAGCATCATAGGGCCTCTTTACAGAAGGTTTGTATTGTTTCTCAGCTTGTATTACGATGTGTTCTGCCCCCTAGTGGCCAGAAATATATTGCCGTATAGCATTAAAGAAGAACATTTGGGATTTTGCAGACCATTTACATGCACCAAACGTATATAACACACTACAGGAAAGGGGGAACTCCCCCTAAAGCATCATAGGGCCTCTTTAAAGAAAGTTGTTATTGTTCCTCAGCCAACATCTAATTAGATTTGTGTCTCAGATTGTTTTCGGTGTTTTCTGCCCCCTAGTGGCCAAACATCTACGACAGCTTTAAAACCATAACAAGCACCACCAACCAACCAACCAGGAGTTAGAAAGAAGGATCCAGCTACCTGATGAGGACACACTGGTTCTGCAGTCTCTTCCACAGCGAGCGGTAACACTCGTTGGCGACGGCGAAGATGTGCGGAGAGATTTCTCCCAGGTGGGTCCGGCTGTAAAGCTCCATGGCGGCGTGGTCGTACAGACCGGAGAGAGACTGGTACGGGTTCACCGCCGCCAGGATGGAGCCGATGTACGTCTGAGGGTCAGAGAGAGGATGTTATTCACGGTGCACATTGGGATTTTGATTTTGATTTATTTCGAACGCATAAAACAATAATGAAACAAGAGAATTATGATACTGTACAGACTTAGGCAGTATCAAATATTTATTATTGACTTACAAATGATATATCTAAATGTATGTCTACATACAATATACATCAAATCAAGTTTTATTTATTTAGCACATTTATAAACGATGTTTGGTGGAGCCAAAGTGCTGTACATACAATAAAAATAGCCTACAGTAGAGACACTTTACAGCAAATACAACAGCACAGACCCTCTGTCCTTAGACCCTCTGTCCTTAGACCCTCTGTCCTTAGACCCTCTGTCCTCAGACCCTCTGTCCTCAGACCCTCTGTCCTCAGACCCTCTGTCCTCAGACCCTCTGTCCTCAGACCCTCTGTCCTCAGACCCTCTGTCCTTAGACCCTCTGTCCTTAGACCCTCTGTCCTTAGACCCTCTATCCTTAGACCCTCTGTCCTTAGACCCTCTGTCCTTAGACCCTCTGTCCTTAGACCCTCTGACCTCAGACCCTCTGTCCTTAGACCCTCTGTCCTCAGACCCTCTATCCTTAGACCCTCACATCGTACAAGGAAAAACTTCCAGAGAAAACCCACAGTTTAAGGGGAACAAGGGAGAAACCTCAGGGAGAGCAACATGTACAACTATAAATAGATTATATCATTAGTACTACAATATATATATATATATATATATATATATATATTATTCAGGGTGTAAATGAACCAGATGTGATGATGTCTACCTGTAAGATAGTACATGTTCACAGATAGAGTTACGTTAATCAGGTATGAATGGACTATTTTCACCTATCTTCTTAATTGGGCTGTTTTTGCATCATATGTTCGTTATACTTTCAATACCTCAAATCCCACAGGACCAGCGAGGAGCTATTAGCCTGGCAGCCCAGTAAGAAAAGCTTTCCAGTCCTGTGGCTTTGATAGTTACACTGGTTCTTTTCGTCTTTGTGGTGCAGGTGTATTAGCTGCAAAAGCTGCACAATCGTTTAGTGAATTATCCATCTGCTACCAACAAGACATTTCAGAAACAGGTTCTGTTGAGATTGAGATTTAAACGTCATGGTACGGCTTTCCAAAAGGTTTAACATGTAAATGACGCCAGGCTGTAACATCTCTGCAAACATCAAACTAAGAGACTAGTGGCGGATTCACAAAGGATGGATTGTGGACAATGTCTCCATCTTCAAGAATTGCACATCATTTGCAACCGTTATTTGCCCTGTCCAAAAGTCCAATCCACCAAAGTTAAGATGGACCATTTTAAAACGATGATAAACGATTGCAGAACATTGGTTTCTGAAAACCTTTCCAACGACAAGTGATATCTCTCTGAACCTATAAGTCAAACATCTCTGCAGCCCGTCACTGTTGGAATAACAGACGGGCCAAAGGCTGCACATAATCCAGTTCTCTGACAAAAGCTCAGAGTCATAAAACCTTTATTGAGCTTAATGGAAGTCAGACGACAGACACATGACCCCAGTGATACTCAACATCTCCGTCACCACTTCCTCTCAGCTTGGGGAAAGCTCAGCATCTCAACGCTCAACACTTCTGACCTGTTGTTGTTCTTTTCCCCTCGCCTCCCTCAAACTGCACATCTTCCAGAGCGGCTTCATGTTTCAGAGTTCAAAGCAAAGCAAACGGCTGAAGCAGAAGCCAGAGAAAGTGTTGGCAGTGTTCAGCGCTGCGGTGGTGACTGATGCATTGTGGGAAGGCTGGGAAAAAAGGCAGCACATCAGCATCTGTGTGTGTCTGTGAGAAAACAACTGGATGTTTCTCCCGATGGCCTCGCTGCGAGACGTCGTAAAGGTTAGCAGAACAAATCGTCACGGAGGCTGTTCAGAAAAGTGGTAGAGATGTGTTGATGCAAAGATACTAGGGCTGCTCAATTCATCGTATTTTAATCGTGATTACGATTACGGCTTGCAACGACTACGAAAACAACGTGATCGAAATAAAACGATTATTTTTTTATTATTACTTATTTTTTAAATTATTTTTTTGTATTGGTTTTTCAGTTGAGTTCTACTTTAAGTTCAGGGTAATCAACTGTTCAAAGGTTTTTTCTACAATAAATGGATGTTTTCAAAGTCATTTAATAATCGCAATTACAATTATTGACCCAAATAATCGAGATTATGATTTTTGCCATAACCGAGCAGCGTTAAAAGATACTGTCAAACCCAACAAACGCAAAGAGGTGCGGTTAACAAGTTGAGACGTTTTCCATCTCTAAGACAAGCGGACGTCCCAAGAAAACAAACCTTAAATTGGTTAAAAGAGTGAACTCGATCCACAGTTTGGAAAGGTTAACAATAATTACTTTTCATTTGGATTTACCCCTTAAAGGCACCAGGTTGTTTGTGTACAAACCCCAGAATAAATGTCTAAATTCTGCTCCTGAACCCTTTGGATAACACTCATGAGCGTGGTCCACTCCATGTTGGAGCAAACTCTCAAAAGTCAGACTTTGTAAGAGGTCATATGTCTCATTTCCCAGCATCGACACAAATCAACAAAAAGATGAAGCCAATCTGTTCAATTTGCTTCAAGGTCGAACATATCCAGACATCCTGTACCTTATCTACTTCTTGTGATACAGTATGTGTGCTTTGACTGTCAACATGTGTATTAGCCTTAATCATAACCATCTAAAGAACGCATATACCTATTCTTAACGATCTCTTTTAATCAAATGTTGCATGGGAATGTTCTTGTATTATGTGTTGCTGTTGGAGAATGGCAGTATATGCATGCATCACAATGACATATTGACAAGTCTTCCACCTATGGGTTAACATAATATTAACACGTCCTCATTCCTTAACATAACTGCAGTGGTTTTAAGCAAGTTATTAAAGTTTGGGAGCACTTTAGTTTAGGCAACACAACTACTTGCTTGGGTTTAGAAAAAAGCCTGTTTGGGTCAATAAGTGTAATTGTTACATAACTTAAGTTACATAAGTAAGATAACCCACGTTTCTCCATGAAAAGCTGCACAGAAACCCCACAAATCCCAGCAGCTCAGGTTTCATGCTGCAAAAAGGGTCATGTTGAACTTTACCCTACTTTCTCTCTGGAGTCTAAACACCTATTCTGCTAAATGTAAAGAAGACGAGGTATTTTCTATCATGTTCGTCTGAAGACGGGAACATTGTGTGTGTGCAAAGTGTAAATCGTATTACAGGGGATCAGAGTGTTCCCATGAGCACACATTAGGAGGTGAGGGTCGCCTGGAGGAGAAGATGCATTTAGAAGAAACACTTTGGTGTGCAGAGCTTCTCCTCCTCTCTGCAGACTTCTTGTTATCCCGGAACAACACAAGAGCACCTCTGAAAGCAGGCGGCTGTCAGTCACAGTGGAATCACATTTAGCGTCTGGCTGTAGTCCCACGGAGATGTGCTTCACACCTTCTGCTTGCTTTAGTGAGGCCGCTTTAGTCCTCTCTTCCGTAGCTTTTATTATCGCTTCACTACCGGTTAGTAAAAGGTTTATTATTCTACTGGAGCTTCAGCGTAAAGCAGACACATCTACAACAGAAGACCCCTTTTCCTCTTTATCGAGGTCAATCAGAAAACATTTCCAAATCGTTTGGATGAATAGAAATAAGACGAAAGCTCTGCCGTGCGTGAGGTTACACCGTGCCCAGAGCGCTGAAGAACAGATATCAGATTACAGCCATAATAACCATGATTAGGGTTAGTCGGCATAGCGATGCACACAGCATGAAGAGAAGACAATCAGCCTGGTGATGCAAAGGCAAGGCAAGTTTATTTATATAGCACTTTTCAACACAAGGCAATTCAAAGTGCTTTACAAAAAATGAAAGACATTAAGAAAATAGCATTTCAATCAGTCATTAAAGGCTTCATCTGAAGAGGGTCGTCTACTAAGAGTTTGAAGATCGCTCAGCTTTTGACATTATGAATACAAGTTCAACTCTCGTTACAACCTGTGGTTCACTTCAGTCATTACATATAGGATATTTAACTGCCCAAATAAGATTATACTATGATATGATATGCACCCGATGACCTGTAAAAGCACCAGTAGAAGTAGTGTAGTGTTACCCCAGATGGTTCCTCCGGTCTTACCATGCTTTTAGCAGAAAGCAGACAGCTTAGATAAATCTGCTTTTTCAAAGAGAAATGTGTCATGTTCTTATCATCAACAAATCCCCTGCATAAAAAGAGCAAAAGCATCCGTTAGTCAATCCGTCCTTCAGTACATTTCTACTTCCTGTCTGTTGCTTTTAGCTTAGATTGGTTCATATACTGAAGATATGGATCACAGACTGATTGAGTTTCTTTAACGAAAGGCTCAGCAATCTCCTTAAGCAACGCAACACAGTAGTTATTAATAAATGATACTCAAACAGTGGGATATACTGTAGAGCAGTGGTTCTCAAATGGGGGTACGCGGACCCCTAGGGGTACGTTGGAGTACTGCAGGGGGTACGTGAGATTTATTTGTATGTTAATTGAAAAAATAAATAAATACCAATTTTAGAAAAAGTAAGGAAGTTTGAGCAGAGTGGGTTTTATATGAACAGAGTTTCACATGTTTCAAAACGCGAAGTGTAATAACTGCAGTTTGCCTCGCTGTCAGAATGACACAGATCCTCAGTGAAGCACGAGCCCATGTTTCACTACATTGTACAACTTATTAAAAAGATCAGTTCAATGCAACTAATGTCGTCTTAGTGTTGAAATGTAGCATTTAAGTGTTTCTCAGTTACAAGGTTGTTGTTTTAATAAATCAGACACCGATGGTGCAGCGCTGTACTGTACCTCTTTATATAGGCATTTCTTCCCTAACAAATGGTTTTTGCGCTGATCAGGGGGTACTTGGCTGCATTTTTTTTTCAAAGGGGGTACATTAATGAAAAAGGTTTGAGAATCACTGCTGTAGAGGCTGGGGGCACTATTTTAAGCAACATTAATACACAATCTGGCCGATATACTGAGTCAAACTATAAAGAAACGCCATTCTAACCATGAACAAGTCCCATCAAGTGCTTTCCTCTGCCTAACCTATACCTCCTACGTTAACATGATTCTGTTAACTCCCCCCTGTGTAACGTCCTGGTTAAACATCCTGTCTAAACAAGACGTATCTCAGGATTCAGACGCAGGTATTCTCTCGCTGACGAGGACGTTTCCTCCAGTGCCAACGTCTTCATCTCCTGCTCATTAAAGCCCTCGTACAGACGCCCCGCTGACCTACAGATACTATGGATGCAAATACATTTGAATGGCAGTTGAGGGGAGAGTATTTACATTTCAAATACTGTGGACTATCCTGCCTGCGTGTGCAAATCATACAGGGGGAAGTCATAGTGCTGTACAGAGGATCCCTTTGTTATCTCTCTGTAAACACCGATCTCTGCTCAGGTGAAGGACTCCGTTTGGAGGAATAAAAGCGGAGATGTGTAAACAGTTTAGCTCTGATCTGGATCATCACACTGGAAAAAATGCAGCTCCATAACAAGTTAAAAAATAATGAAAACAAGTTGTCAGTTGAAATAAGTACAAAAAAATGTGCTTATTAAGATTCCTTTAAATAAGAAGGGATATTTAGATAAATCACATCTTGTAATGGAGCGGGGCCGTGACGAGTCCTAAAACCAGGAAGTGAGTCAGCATGTCACCACTTCCTGTTCCCTCGTCTCAGAGCCAATGGGATCTCTCCATAGGGTTTTGGAAAACATCTGGAACTAAGGTCTGTGGTTGAGACACATTGAAGAGACGGGTCACGTTTTGTTCTACATTAAATCATCAGCAGTGACCCCACTGGTGATTTCTGAAGAGTGGACGTGTCTGAGAAACGATGGTTGTTACCAAGTGGCTGAATAGGACTACAGAAGTCGTGGAGGTCGTTGTACGTCATTACGCCGAACACGTGAACACTCCTCTAAGTTAGTTTCTGTTCTGCTTGAAAGCAAGTCCCTGCCTCCTGCAGACTGTTCAAACTAACGCTTCAACTCGTTCCATCTAGAGTCTGTGTGTTTGAATCTGGATCTGAAGTTGGCGTGACGTTGAAGTCGTGCTGCTGGACTCGCTGTAGCTCCTTTATAGCATTTAGCTTCTGGTCATTAGAGTTATGATTCGAACATTATAAAAGTAGACATGTGGAGATGATCCGGCTGAACAAAACGTGCATTTATCAAATCTTATTTCCAGCTATTTTCCTAAATGCTATGGAGAAATCTCGTTGCTTTTTAGTCGAGGGAACCAGCCGCTTCCTTCCGGGTAAATACGTCATCCCTGCTCCGCTCTAATAGCTGGGAGAACTCATTTTGACCTATATTTGACCAGAATCAGGAAATGCGGTTACAATATAAGCCGCAAATGCTCAAAAGTAGGGCTGTGCAATTAATCGTATTTTAATCGCGATTACGATTATGGCTTGTGACGATTATGAAAACAGCATAATTGACAAAATACGATTATTTTGCTGGGTGTGCTTTCGCCCCTCCCTAAAAGCCCACTCGGCCACGTGGGAGTGACATGTGTTCATCGCGAGCGAAGATGTCAGAACAAGAGCAGCAACTCGTTAAAAAGAAGGGTCGCGGGGAGATTCCTAGTCGATCGCGAGATGTGTCTAAAAATAGAACAACAATATTCTGTTTTATCGTTAATGTCCTGTAACATAATGTTCCCGTGCCAGAATAATGCACTTGAACGCATCAAAACTTTGTGATTGGCCGGCGTGGCTGGGCAGTGGGCAGTGCAGTGACAGTCCGCACACATACAAGACCGCAATTATGGCAGAAGCAAAAAAGCCCAAAATATATAATTTTCACTCCGAGTGGGAAGATGATTATTTGTGTTTCTATTCCAATTCAAAGTCCATCTGTCTCATCTGCAATGCGAGCGTGGATTTATCGAAGAAGGGTAATTTAGGAGCGGCATTTCAAAACAGTGCACAAACGCTACGAGACGGAATTCCCTCCTAATTCTGCCCAAAAGGGGAGGGGCCTGAAAGGACAGCTAAATGCACAGCAGTCCATTTTCACCAGGCCCGACAACAAGAGCAAGGCTGCTACCAGAGCATCTTAACGTGCCAGTCACGTTCTTGCGAAACACATGAAGTCTTTCAAAGATGGCGAAGTTGTGAAAGAAGCATTCCTGGGGACAGTAACAATAACAGAAGCATTTCAACAGGTTTTTGATATAATACAAACTCAAGTTAGATACCGTTATTAATCAGCTGTAAATTTGAGTTTGTTTGAACTTATTCATTATAATTATTGTACAACATGGTATAAGAATGCAAACATTAAGATCTGTTCTGTTTAAATTGATTATAGTCTATGATCAATTCAGGTTAAGAAACTAGTGTTGCTATTTTAAAAGGCATTTCTTTTTATACTCGACTAAAATGCAACAAAAAAAGGGTTTGATTCTATTAATGTTGTCTTTTTTATTGCACTTTGGCAGCAGATTCCTGAGTAGCTTCAGATCTGAGTTGTCTTATTAGTAAGCCTCATTTATACTTTTGTAGCAACACTATTTTTATATAATGGCAAAGAAAGGGTTCAGAGTCTTTTCTTTTTGTCCTGTGTCATATGTGGCAGCACTGCCACAAGTTCCTCTTCAGAGAGGGTCTTCAGTGCAGGTGGCAATATCGTCCCCTGCCTGCGCTCATCTCTGAAACCAGACCATGTCAACAGGCTGGTGTTTATTGCAAAAAATCTTTAAGAGTTGACACGAGCAGCCCTACCAGCATTTGCCATGGTGGCCTAAACATTTTTATTTGGTCTTAAATTGTAGTTCAACATTTATTTCCTGTTACTTCTGGACCATGACGGTTGGCCAGCCTTCAACGTTTAACTGAGTGGAATATGATGAATATGTTTTACCAACATGTTGGCTATATGTTAAGGAGTTTTCAGTAGGTTGTGACAGTGCACTGCAACATGTTTGATTTCATTTATTTTGGTCTAATTTATTTTTATTTATCATATTAATATATGTTTAGTATGGTTTTGGAAGTGTGCTCCAACATATTTGTTGATCTTGTTTATTGGTAAAATATTATTTGTTTTAAAGTTCAATAAATGGTCAATGAATAATCGTCAAAATAATCGTGATATCAATTATTGACCCAAATAATCGTGATTATGATTTTTGCCATAATCGCACAGCCCTACTCAAAAGTGTTCAGATTTTCTGATGTTAAAGAAATAAGTTTCATCTGAGATACAACTCAAAGTACGATGTTTTGACTCAACAAGATGATGCATCGTCTAAAAACAAGCCCTGATATCTCACTGCAGTGTCACCTCTGCAGTTATTACATCTCATCTCAGGTGGAGAGACATATTCTATAGATACTAAACACATATACTGGGCAAGATTTAGAGTTTTTGTCGCGTGCTCTCGGGTTAACCTCTCTGAGGATGATGATGATGATGATGTGTCTGTGAGATGTTATTTAACTATGTGAGGAAGAAGACTTGCTGACAGCTGTTAGAGGCGATCCTGAATGTATTCAACAATACAAATAGAATTGAATAATACAAGCTAGGTTTAGGAGTCCGACATTGTATGGTATTTTATTTGATTGTTTTTATTGTATATTAATGACTGTAATGTGTATTTCTTGTAAACATTCCTTTGAATGTTTTTTTAATTGAATGACGGTAGTTATCATATATTTCTGTCTAATAGTTCTATATTTCTTTCCAACACCTAATGCCCCAAACAGCATGATCATTTGAATCCACTTTTACATAGTTTTACCCACTTCATTGTAATTAAGTGAACAAGTTGGGACATGACGAGCAGTGTGGACGACGAGCAACTCAAACACATCTTCAGAGGTGAGTGTTAAACTCTCCAAAGACAGATTATAAGTACAGTATCACTTTACTATATCTAACACTCAGCAGATAACGCCCTGACGAACAGCAGATCCCAGTTAGTGTCCAACTGAACTAAAGTGAGTGTTTTTCTCTGTTAACGGCAGCGAGAGAGACTCAGTGTTTACAGAGAGGCGTCAGTCAGAGCTCACGGTGAAACTTTAGAGCAGAGGGAGGCTGAGACCTGTCCAAAAAACCAGATCCCTCAGAGCCGGAGCCAGACAAACGCTCTGACGGGGAAATGAAGACCAGATGGAGCAACACTGAGGAGAACTGGAGGATCTGATCCAGGGTCTGTGCAGCCTGCATGACTGACGGCAGGACATGTAACAGAGTGGGGGGTGATCCTGCATGTATTAAACAATTCAAATAGAATTGAATAATACAAGTTAGAGCAGGATTAATATTACCCAGTGAGTCCGACATGTTATGGTATTTTATTGTATGGTTTTTATTGTATTTGACTCTTTCTTTGGTATTTAATTTATTTAATATGAATCTATTACGATTGTACTTCAAGTTCTGTCATGTATTTTATAGTTGTCTTTACTTACTTACCTACCAACCAACTTACTTACTTACCTACTTACTTACTTACCTACTTACTTACTTACCTACTTACCTACCTACTTACTTACCTACCTACCTACCTACCTACCTACCTACCTACCTACCTACCTACCTACCTACCTACCTACCTACCTACCTACCTACCTACCTACCTACCTACCTACCTACCTACCTACCTACCTACTTACTTAGTTACTTACCTACTTAGTTACTTACTTACCTACCTACCTACCTACCTACCTACCTACCTACCTACCTACCTACCTACCTACCTACGTACGTACTTACTTACCTACTTACCTACCTACCTACTTAGTTACCTACCTACCTACCTACCTACCTACCTACCTACCTACCTACCTGCCTACCTGCTTACCTACCTACCTACCTACCTACCTACCTACCTACCTACACCTACCTATACCTACCTACCTGCTTACCTACCTACCTACCTACCTACCTACCTACCTACCTACCTACCTACCTACCTACCTACTTAGTTACTTACCTACCTACCTACCTACCTACCTACCTACCTACCTACCTACCTACCTACCTACCTACCTACCTACCTACCTACCTACCTGCCTACCTGCTTACCTACCTACCTACCTACCTACCTACCTACCTGCCTACCTACCTACCTACCTACCTACCTACCTACCTACCTACCTACCTACTATTTTTTGTGTTTGTTTATATGTCTTTTACTAGTAACTGTATTCTGTGTGATATCAATTCTCTGTGAAATGTCTACTAGCACCTTGAACTGCACTTATTGTATGAAAGGTGCTATACTGTACAAATGAAGATTGTTATTATTTCTACAAACATATAAGGATCAGATCCAGGGTCTGTGCAACCTGCATGGCTGACGGCAGGAAATGTAACCGAGTGGGGGGGTTAGAGGGGTTCAGGCATTCAGCAGTCACCGTGTCACAAAGACAAATTCCTGCATTTGTTTGACTTGGCGATTAAAGCGACGCTGGTCCACGGGTCGAGTTTAATATCAACGCTGACGGACGGAAACCAAACATCTGCTGCAGTCGTTCAGAGAGGAGGGAATATTATTACTATGTTAAAGTGACACAAGAAAGTTTGGCAGGTTTCAAGGCGACATGAAACTTTTCAACATATATTTATTTATTTCTAAAATGTTTTAAATGTATTCATATTTAATTTCTTGTGTTTATTACATTTTCTTTTAAATGTAATCTTTGTTCATTTGAGCTTCTTATGTTAAAATACATATTTTCTATGATTAAATAATTAAATAGCATTTTCTCATTTTGATTATAATACATGGTTGGAGGTTTTGATACTAGTAGGGGATAACAAAAAAAACGTTTTAATTTCCTGTGCATTCGACTGGAAATGAGGAGCCAAACTTTGCTTTAAAGTTTAAGATAATAAGCTGCTCACATTTCCGATGTATTCTCCTCAGGAAATGAAACCCAAAGCAGAAGGTTTCTTATCCAGAGACATCCAGCAGAGTCTTTGTGTTTCTCTGATGAGTTTCAGTCCAGTTGTCTCTCTTTTTGCTCCATGTTGGGTCTCCTCCATCTCCTGAGGGAAATACCTGTCTCTATAGCTGGAGGACAACGATCATACACATGAGAATATATTGTTTTATTTTCCATGATGTTACTACTTTGTTTTTGTGATGTATACTGTTAGGGAATCATTTGCCCTGCTGTCCTCTTTCACCCTCTGACGCAGATGCTCAGCCTCGAGCAGCCGCTATCTCCCTTAAGGAGGGGCTGCCCTAGCAAGTTGTTGTTGTTACCAGTTTGTGACCGGGCAGCTCCCGGTCATTGTTGTGGGACACATCCTTCTTGGGGTGTAGATGACCCCGAGCCATAAGCGACAACAAATGTGAATCAGTTTCCTCCACTGTTTAGTCTAACTAATGAAGAACGTTGATTACCCTCAGAGAAACTTAAACATCATAACGTGTGGTCAACTCGTGGCCCGTGACATTTCTTGTGAACTCTCCGGCCGAAGCTCCAAATAAACCGTCAGTGTTTGCCATCAAAGCTCCAGCTCTCCTCGTGTCTCTCTTACCTCATTCACACCAACGGTGTTTCAGGGCCGGTTCGGAGCTGGAGCTTGAACCAGGGTTTTCCTGTTCACACCGCAGCGGAGCAGCCCCTAGCTCCGGAATCCGGTTCGTTTCGAGCACCAAAAAATTGTCCGGCCAGAGCAAAAGCACCACATACGTCATGCTTACGTCGAGGCGGGGGCAGGGGCGGGGGCGGGATCAACTCCTGAACAACAACAACAAGCCAACTTTTTATCCAGTTTGTACACAACGATGGAGAAACGTAACAAGCAGCAGTGGTCCACTGAAGAGACCAGCTACCTGCTGGGAATCTGGTCTTCCGAAGAGGTGCAGAGGAAGCTGGAGCACCATCGGCCATTGTTGTTGTTGTCAGCTGTGAGGGGTTTCTGCGCGGTGTGGCTTTATGAAGCAGGCACGCAAACGGTTACGTCATGACGCAAACGATGATGCAATGACGCAGCACCAGTTGGACTCTGGGCGGTGTGAAAAGAGCCGGAGCTAAACCGAAGAACCGGTTCTGAAACTGAAAAGCTCTAGCACGGAGCTTGAACCGGAGTTGCGTTGGTGTGAATTCGGAGTCCTGACTCCAATTGCTTCAGAAGTTTCCCCCACATAGACTGTAAAGTAATCACGCATTACACAAGGAAGGAACCAACATTGTGTTTTAAGGTAAAAGAAAGTTAGATTTTCTTTTAAAGATCGCTGCTCAAATGTATTTTTCCTCAGATAATTAAACCGAAAACGAACAGTTTCTTATTTACACATCCAGCAGTAACAGGATCATATCTTCAGAGTCTTTGTGTTTATCCGATGAGTTTGAGTCCAGTTGTCTCTCTTTTTTGCTCCGTTTTGGGTCTCCTCCATCTCCTGAGGGAAATATGTTTAGCTGATAATCGCTGCACGATGTTCACCAGAAAGTCTCTAACGGTGTCTGTCTGCTGTTCGCTGCTGTGTACCAGAAAGAAACACTATGAGAGCGAGGAAAGTGAAAAGGGAACGATAAAGTTGTGGAAAGACAGATAAACAATTAGCTGAAACTCACTAAAGCCCTGTTGGATTCAGTCAGCTGATACGTCTAGTAGTGGAACCAACATTGAATCATCAGAGCCAACAACAATGTCCCCCAGATTCCAGACGAATGTGTTTTCTGTTCTCAAGGTCCATTAACAAATAACAGACGAGTGAAAAACCAAAATGTACCTTAATTAGCGACCAAAAAATGCTAAAAAACATTTGCATGGAGCCACACATGCCACGATTTCTCTAATTCCACTAATGCAGTCATTTCTCTCACATTCGAGATATTTCCAACAACACAGATCTAAATCAAACCAATGGGCGGTGTGGGAGAGACTACTTTGAAAACGTCTTCACACTGGAGGAAGTCGAGCTACAGAAAAGCTTCCTTACGGAGAAATCTAAGTAAAAAATGATCAAATCAACAAAGAAAATGTGTTTTAAAATGACTTGTAGTTCACTTCTCCCCAACACGGCCAACGGGACAGTACCCACTCTTAGTCTAAATCACAGGAAGTGACATACGTACCGAGGGTATTTGTATATATAGCCGACAGGAAATGACATGGAGGTTTTTTGGCCGGAGGGCAGTCGCTCCACATCTGACAGTAATCAGCTCTGAAGCCTCTGCAATGTAAACGTGCCTCCACATGCACACGTTCCGCTTTAATACGAAGTAAAGTGGCTTTGTGTTTCAGTGTGTCCAGAGGGATTCAGTGTGTGGTCTGAAGGTG
Source organism: Gymnodraco acuticeps (assembly GCF_902827175.1). Lineage (NCBI taxonomy): Eukaryota > Metazoa > Chordata > Actinopteri > Perciformes > Bathydraconidae > Gymnodraco > Gymnodraco acuticeps. Next base: position 14,522 of record NW_022990802.1, read on the forward strand.
TGTGTTCAGGTGGAGAGCTCTGACTGCAGAGATCACAGAGATACGATTGAAATGCATGCAATAAGCCTCATCTGGACTATTTCAGATATTTGCATTTTGAAATGTTGTTATACGATACAGCTTATATTACAAGAAAATTAAACCTCAAACTATAAAATCTTGCTCTAACAAAGAGTGAGGGTCTGTGCAAGCAACATCAATCTGTGTCATGGCGTTTTGTGTCCTTCTTTTTGTGATTTTTGCACGTTTTAAGTTTCAACCCATTAACCACTTATCATTATCATCAGCTTGTATATCTACAGTTGAGCCATTAGCCGATTAGCTCCAGGGTATTTTTGACAGAAGCAGAGGCACGATTAGTTACGGCCCGTCCACACAGCAGCGTTAAAAAAATCTTCCAAAGCTTCTGCCCATTGACTTTGAATGGATTGACGTCACTTTGCCTCACTTTTCGCCGAACTGCATTGTGGGAAGCAAAGCGGAGATTTCCAGGATTTTCAGGATTCAAAAGTTGAGCAATGTTCAACTTTTGAAGCTGAGGTGGAAGCATCAGCCAATCAAATCCCGTTTATGCAAATCTGACAGTACAAGCGCTAGCCAATCAAACCGCGTGCCAGCTGGGAGAGCCAGACCGCAGTTCATTTTCTATATTCCTGAAAATGGAGGGGAAGTGAGTTTTTGCGGTAGCAAATCACCCGGTTCTTTATGACCAGTCGCTATTAACTTACCGGGATACAAACCGGAGGAACCAGGCATGGAGGGAGGAGGCAGAGACAGTGGGTGAAACTGGTAGGTTTTATATCCAGTTCACTTCGTTTGAACATTGCTATTGCTTTGTATGTCGGGGGCGGGAGATTCATGTGATTGGTTGTTGGTCGCGTTGCTCGCAAAAAATCCCCAAGCTTTCAGACACGCCCACCTCCAAGATCTTCAAGATTATTTTAACGCGGCTGTGTGGACGGGCCGTTACTCGTTCACAGGCCATGCATCGATTGGTTTTCTCCACTCCAGATTTCTGCAGAAAGCTTTAAGACTTTCTGTTTGGAGCTGGGAGTTTGTGAAGTGAACCTGTTGCAGCCGACACACGGAGACGTATTATTCTGCACCAGTCAGGAGGCGGATTCAGTTTGGGAAGAAGCTGAGCGAGTCGGCAGTGTTCGAGCTAAGACAAGGAATAAGACAGACTGTTTTTGATATCCCGTGTGAAGCAAGGAGAAGCACAACCCTTCCAATATCACAGCGAATCTGAGCGCTAACATCAAGTTACAACGAGTTATTGTGAGTGTTTTTTTTAAAACAACGTTTCCAGAATGAAGCTGCAATGAACAATTCAGTCAATTCATTTGCAGAAGGAATTGTCTGCCTTCAGTCAAACAATAAGTAATGTATATTTTAAATATACAGATACAAAACGGTTCGGATAGGCAGGAATAGAAAGGTCTTGATTTAAAGACCCCCTGCTGTGAAGAGAGAAAGAGAGAGGAGACAGTGTGTGTGTGTGTGTGTGTGTGTGTGTGTGTATATGTGTGTGTGTGTGTGTGTGTGTGTGTGTGTGTGTGTGTGTGTGTGTGTGTGTGTGTGTGTGTGTGTGTGTGTGTGTGTGTCTATGAGAGAGTGTGTGTTGGGGATTCAAGACAAATATTGATGGGGCAGAGGCAAAAAGAACAGCGTGTGATAGAAAAATTAGATGAGAGAGGGACAGTATCGGGGTACAGAGCGAGTCAGGGATTCCTGAGTGTGAGTGTGAGTGTGTGTGTGTGTGTGTGTGTGTGTGTGTGTGTGTGTGTGTGTGTGTGTATAACCTTTAGAGCTGCTGTGATTGTAACCAGCTGGGCTGTCAAACAGTGGCCTCTCTCGTCTTCCAGTGGAGCGCACACACAAACACACAGGCACACACACGGGCACACACACACACACACACACACACACACACACACACACACACACACACACACTAATGTCCATGTTTAGCTATGGAATGCTAAAGAACAGTGTAGCACTGGTAGCTCCACCAGAAACCAGCCGCACTAAACACATCAGGTTTACAAACTTCTACAGATTTTGTAATGTCAAAAAATATAGAACATCTTGTAAGTAATCACAGAGAGAGTGTGTGTTTTTCAAACCTATTTTTCTCATGGTACTTTTTAACATATTATAGATCTATGATGACAAACTTTGCTAAACAAAAACAAATGTATTGGCAGACATGGTGTGTTACAATTCAATGTTCCACATGTTCAAAAACACCATCGTCAACTCGACTGCAAATCATCTGAAAGCCAATGATCATCTGAAAGCCAATGATAGTCGAGGACGAGAGGACGAGAGGGCGAGAGGGCAAGAGGACGAGAGGGCGAGAGGACGAGAGGAAGAGAGGGCGAGAGGGCGAGAGGACGAGAGGACGAGAGGGCGAGAGGACGAGAGGAAGAGAGGGCGAGAGGACGAGAGGGCGAGAGGGCGAGAGGGCGAGAGGGCGAGAGGACGAGAGGGCGAGAGGACGAGAGGACGAGAGGGCGAGAGGGACGAGAGGACGAGAGGGCGAGAGGGCGAGAGGGCGAGAGGGCGAGAGGACGAGAGGGCGAGAGGGCGAGAGGGTGAGAGGGCGAGAGGGCGAGAGGGCGAGAGGACGAGAGGAAGAGAGGGCGAGAGGGCGAGAGGACGAGAGGGCGAGAGGACGAGAGGGCGAGAGGGTGAGAGGAAGAGAGGGGTGAGAGGGGTGAGAGGGCGAGAGGGCGAGAGGACGAGAGGGTGAGAGGAAGAGAGGGTGAGAGGGTGAGAGGAAGAGAGGGTGAGAGGGTGAGAGGGTGAGAGGGTGAGAGGGTGAGGAGGGTAAGAGGACGAGAGGACGAGAGAGCAGGAAGGCTCTCGGTGTCCTGAGGAAGCTTCTCTCTTCCTGCTGAACTCATTAGCCCTCTTTATTTAGTTCTCTCAGAAACCCTGCGGGGGGGCTCTCAGGAATCCGGGGCCCCTGATTGGTTACGAGTCGGCCCCTCGCTCCGATGCGTTTGATTTCACGCATCAGTCCCTCACCTCTGACTGCCCCCCCCCCCCACGGAGACTCTGGTATTTCAGGAAGTCAGGAACTTTACCTGAGATTCATCCACAGAGGTACTGCTGACACACACACACACACACACACACACACACACACACACACACACACACACACACACACACACACACACACACACACACACACACACACACACACACACACACACACACACACACACACACACACACACACACACACACACACACACACACACACACACACACACACACACACACACACACACACACACACACACACACACACACACACACACACACACACACACACACACACACACACACACACACACACACACACACACACACACACACACACACACACACACACACACACACACACACACACACACACACACACACCTTTTATAAACATCATTTATATAAAATTATGTAAATTAAATTAAGAAGATGAAGTAAAAAGGTATGAATGCTGCATTGCATGATTTGGCTACTAATCGTGAAGTCAGCTCTAGTTCCAGGTCTCTTTTATATGTCCAATGACAAATGACTCGCTGACGCCGTCCTGATGAACCCTTCCTCTCATGGCACTGAAGGCGCTGACTTTAGAAAGAGAAACACATTTCTGGAGAGTGTATGTGTGACACTGAAGATTCTCTGGAGAGTGTCAGCAGAAGACAGAACCCTGGCAGGAGCTGAGAGACGAGCGGACATCTCTACTGAGTACAGTAAACTGCAGATAAGTTATAAATCCAGACACTGAAAGCTTCTGGAGAGAGACACATGACTGGAAGTGACTTTGAATAATTGATTTATGGACAAGTCTGTGAATGGGCCTCTTACTTTTAGACAAACAAGCAAGCAGTGCAGATTTTGGGCGACGGTGATGCATTGATTGGATAATTTCTGCCATACGGGAGCATTCAGCAGTGATTAAAGTAATGAGAGTGCGTCTGTCATAGGTTACCGTGGAAACACAGAGCTGCCTTTGTCTCAGGAGTCAGACAGAAAGTTCTGCCTTCAGGACGGAAACACACCAGACTACTTTCCAGCAATGAGAACCTAAAAATATTGAGCAGCCCAACGTTTTATATTAGAAATGTAAAGTACGGGTCGACAGCACAGAAACTCCCGGATGCTAACTTGTCTACATTGGGCAATTTGCAAAATTAGCATTTCCAGACAATTTTGCATCTTGGACAGTTTTGGAGTGTTTTTTGGGGTTATTCAGGATGCTGAATGCATTTATGACAATTTCAGGATCCAAAGGTCAGTCTTAACCAGAGAGTTGCCATATGTGTACTCTCATTGGGCTGATAGTGATGAATTTCGGGTTGATTTGAACGTTTTATGGTGCTATTTTTGATCCTACAAATGTCAGAAATGTATTCAAAATCCTCATTAACCTTAAAAACAACACCAAAATGGGCCAAACCATTGTTTAGCTATTGTCTGCTAATTAATGCAACTTATGCAAATAGCCCAACATCCGGCATTTCCCATGTGCCGGGGACCCTTACCATTTCTAATCTAACTTTGGGGCACTCAATATGTCCGGATTCACAGCAGTGTTGGGATGTGTCCTACATTTCCTTTGTCTTCGTCATACAGTAGTATTTCCCAGAATCCTTCACTGTGACGGGGTCAGCAGGAACAGAGACGCTTGGTTGGCTAATTATCTCACCGTGTAAAACAGGACAGGCTAGAATAATGACCTATTTAGCATGGAAGTAACATTCGCACCAATACTACCCAATGGTTGAATGTAATGAAGTATACTCAACGTATTGTAATTAGGTCCAATTTGAAGGTACTTATTCCACTTTATATTTCTACGTTCCTACATTTTAGAGCGAACCCTAACCCTATGATTCTGAAATGGGCCATTACCGTATCAAGTAATTTAACTGTTGGTACATTTTGATGCCAAGCCTTTTGTACTTTAATTTAAAGGGCCCTATTATGTTTTTTGTAATTAATTGAACATCTTGGATCCAAAAAGGCTAAAATAATCTCTCTTGTGTTTGGGTTTTATCGCCTGGTCAAAGTTTATACTCACAAAAAACAGCAATTATAAAAAGTAGGCCTCAGATATCAAAATGTATACAGTATGATAGGGAATACATACTGTATCCAAAGGAAACACCAAACTGAATCATAATGATATTAAACCTGAAAGAAAGTTGAAAAAAATGTCATGCACTTTTTTTGTGCGAATACGTTTTTAAATCAAGATCAAAACGTGAACTTTTACTATGATTTCTGTTTCAAATGATCAAAACGTTAACTTAAAAAACTTTAGAAAAGCCTAAAAGACAATGTTCTAACAAGACATTGGGCATAGAGGACTTTGTAGGCTAAAAAATATATATTACATGAACAAAAAATTGTTTATATTTTTACGTTTTTATGCTGGAAATGATCTCATAAAAGTTTCTAGAAGTAGTGAAAAAGTAGTCAGACAGGTTTATATGTTCTTGTAAAAGCCTGCTGTCTGTACCCGAGTGTCCTGTACGTTGTGTTCAGACAATCCGGTTCATAAGTGTGTCTCACCGCCTCAGGCAAAACCTTCACTTTAATAAATCAGAGACAGAAACTCTTCTGACTGGATGTCCACGGGGAGACGTGTCTCAGTTTGCATTTCTGATTCTGAACAACAAGCTTCCCTATCTGCCCGCGTCTCGAGGCTATCTCTGACGTTGTGTAATAACTACTAAACATGATTCAGCTGATAGATGGGAAGCTTGTTGTCGTCCATAAAGTTATCATTCTTATGACGAAGGATCGCGTTTTGGGTTAGGGGGCTAAAACGTGTCTTTTGCCACACTTGTCAGGACTGGTGAAACACGTTAGATTTGAAGGGGTCTCGTTCTCGAGTTGTGGCAAAAAGGCTCAATAGCATAACGTTTCTAAAATGGAGCCCCTCACTCAGGTTTCACTTGTGTAGGTATAAGTAGCATATATATACTTGTTCCCTCAAAGAAAATACAATGACATTTAAATACAAATAAATAAATAAAATAAAAAAGTGCAAGAAGAATTAATAACAAGAAAAAAACAAGAAATACAATTAAAAATGAAAATAAATATATATAATAATAAAAATGATATATAATTAAAACAAATAAGAAGAAGAAATATAAATAATAAAAACATATAATTAAAAAATATATATATATATATGAAGGAAAATAGAAAATAATAGAACATATAAATAAAATAAATGTGACAAATACTCAAAGATTATTTGAAAGGTGACCATTGCTACTGGAAAGCTTGCAATGTTGTAAAATCCACTTCTGGTTCACCTGCTTTTTTTTGTATTATCTCATATTGCAAATTGCTTCAAGGAGTAGACGACATCCATTGGACTAAATCAAACATCCATTGGACTAAATCAAACATCCATTGGACTAAATCAAACATCTATTGGACTAAATCAAACATCCATTGGACTAAATCAAACATCCATTGGACTAAATCAAACATCTATTGGACTAAATCAAACATCTATTGGACTAAATCAAACATCCATTGGACTAAATCAAACATCCATTGGACTAAATCAAACATCTATTGGACTAAAACAAACATCTATTGGACTAAATCAAACATCCATTGGACTAAATCAAACATCCATTGGACTAAAACAAACATCTATTGGACTAAATCAAACATCCATTGGACTAAATCAAACATCCATTGGACTAAATCAAACATCCATTGGACTAAATCAAACATCCATTGGACTAAATCAAACATCTATTGGACTAAATCAAACATCCATTGGGACTAAATCAAACATCCATTTGGACTAAATCAAACATCCATTGGACTAAATCAAACATCCATTGGACTAAATCAAACATCCATTGGACTAAATCAAACATCCATTGGACTAAATCAAACATCCATTGGACTAAAACAAACATCCATTGGACTAAAACAAACATCCATTGGACTAAATCAAACATCTATTGGACTAAATCAAACATCCATTGGACTAAATCAAACATCCATTGGACTAAATCAAACATCCATTGGACTAAATCAAACATCTATTGGACTAAATCAAACATCTATTGGACTAAATCAAACATCCATTGGACTAAATCAAACATCTATTGGACTAAATCAAACATCCATTGGACTAAATCAAACATCTATTGGACTAAATCAAACATCCATTGGACTAAATCAACATCCATTGGACTAAATCAAACATCCATTGGACTAAATCAAACATCCATTGGACTAAATCAAACATCCATTGGACTAAATCAAACATCCATTGGACTAAATCAAACCTCCATTGGACTAAAACCAAGACAAACAAAAAGGTCCAGGTCTAAAATCCTCCGACAGAAGAGTTCAGATCGACCTCCACCTTGGAGACTCTTTGGATCCATCATAAACTCATCATCAATTCAAATCAATTCAAGGCTTTATTGTCATTTTCATTGACACATCTGCACCGTAGCTCTGAACACATGACAATAAAAGCCTTGAATCTTGAGTGTTATCCAGCAGTGAACTCACGTAGATGTGTCTCTGCTGGTAGCGCAGGAAGAGGTTGTGCATGATGGCTCCGTCATGGAGGTCCTCCAGCGTGGACATGTCCTCCACCCCCCCGACGCTGCTGTGGTGCATGGGCTGCACCTTCTGCCTGCTCAGAGCATTCTGCTTATACGTGTACACCTGCAGCGGGGACATGGACAGAGATGGAGATTTTAATCATGTCATTATGTATGCAAAAAAACAAGATTGTATTATTTAAACAATGATATGATTTTGGCTAATATTAGAAAGTCTGCTGAGCGACAATTCTTATTTTGATTCAGGGGTCTGCAATTAAAATGCAACAATATCTTAAACACCCGCAGCAGGAAATGGAAAGAGATGGAGATCAAATGGGTCCCGTTGGGCTGACATTGGGCGTATTGCAACGTAACAATAATTCCAGTTTCTAATTGAATGGAAATGGATTTCTGTAGAAATTGAAAGTGCACATACAGAAAATCAGAAAACCTTTATTCATCCCACAGACATTACAGCAACAGTGAAAAGCCAAACATACCAAAATACTTACTAAAAAGGCATGCATATACAAAAGCAAAGATTCAAATAGAAATACACATTCAAATGTACTCAAATACACATCTAGGTTGACAACAATGGGTACCAGTAACAGTATATTAGAATACATAAATAAGTGTAGCATGTGTAAAGAAGTGTGAAAGCAGCAGTGGTGAGCCGTCAGGGCCCTCTAGGCCCTCTGTGAGGGCCGAAGATATTCTACAAAATAATATTTAAAAACATTAAAAAAATATATATATTTTTTAATATATTCTTTTTAGTTATATTTTTCATTAGTTTTACCAAAATAACTTGATTTAATTTTATTTAAAATAACATTTCCAAAGAAATAAATCCTTCAAATCTGCCTATTCAGTTTCTGTTGGAATGTGAAGGGTTAAATGAAAGAAGCTCGTCTCTGCGAGGTGAAGCTAGGAGCTGTTGGACGTCCAGCTATGAATTCACAGAGGGTTGCTATAGTAACTCAACGAGAGAGTAATGTCAGATGACAGTACAATTGACCAATCATATCTTCCCTCTAAATGGGTGGGTGTTATTATCGCGGACTTTATGACAAGTTCCGCCCGCTGTGAAACTTTTCTTGTTTCCATAACAACAACAACTTCCTGTCAATAGCGTAAACTCGCCTTCAAAATAAAAGCATGCCATATATTATTACACTTCAGACATACAACTGCAACGAAAGTAACAAACACAATGCAATATCCTTTTCAATTTCAAAGAACACAAATAGGGTTATTTACAGCTGTTGTTTTGTGTGGTAGAGGGTCGCTGTCATTGATGCGTTTTGCACCCCGGGCCGTTGTTTTGATATTCCGCTGAAGTATACACTGTGACGTAATCATTTGAGGGAAGGGGTGGGGGTCAGAGGGCCTAGGTATAAAAGTCACGGCTCGCCACTGGAAAGCAGTATTAAAGGTGGAAGTATATATTGAACAATTACAGATGTATTTCAGTAGTTGAACTGTAACTACGAGACAGAAGTAATCATTATAAAGCAGTATATATATATTCCACTCTTGTGCCTTGCTCAGAGACACCTCAGCAGTTCACAGGGGAAGGTCTTGTACTTTTAGAAGTGCATGTTCACTTGCTTTGTCTAAAATCTAAAATGTATATCTGCACAATTCGCGGTTCATGTCTCCGTTGGTATATCTTATGTTGGACACATTTCCTACGATACATCGTGCTCTCTTTTTGATACTGATGTTGAGACGCGTGGAAAGTGTTTTGACTAAATTCCGTTATATTCCTCACAAAGCGTGAAGGCTAAAACTCAACCTTACAAACGTATTACTGCAGACAGATAGAGAACAATGACAGACATAATATGAATGTTTCGGGTTAAGTTAGACGAGATTGGAGGTTTTTACTTGACTCATTTCACAGAGTCTGAGCAGAAACCCTCTCCGGCTTGTTTACAGCCCAGGGTCATGTTTACCTCAGATATATAAACCGTACGTCACCTGGGAGCAAGGTGACAGGAAACCTGAGCTGTTTTTACGAACCAGGAGAGGAAAGTTAATGTTCTGCCTGCAGGAGACAGATAATGATACTTTAACCAAGACCTGTTGTTAACTCTCCTCAAAACCAGTCTGTGATTTTTTGTTGTTCTTATGTAGGTGAATGGCACTGTAACCACATTTTGTTGCACAACCCTGTGTTTTAAAATACTTAAAATTGTTCCGAGTACTTTTTTATTGTATTAAAATAAAAATAAATATGCAAGAAGAATTTAAAAAAAAGGGAAATCAAACAAAACTATTGAAATTAAATTAAAAAAAAAGTTAAATAGTCCGAGAGAATTAGAAAAGATAAAAATAGATTACATTAAATGTGGAAAATAAAATAATAGAAAATGACAAAAGAATAGTGCAAGTATATAGATATTCTGGCATTTATACTTTCCCTCCACAGTACATGTGTCAGATGGTTGAACACACATTCCTCAAACCACAGGAACATATTGTGAAATAATCTTTAGAGCCGTCCAAAAACCAGCGATTTTCTGAACCTCATTTGAATAAATAGAATCTGATTCTCCGTTAGTTTCCTGCATTCATCAGAAAGAGGACGCTTGTTTTACTCAGCATGTAACGGATTCAGGTTCCTCCACCTCCCTCTGGTTTACATTACAACCAGTGATTTATTTGTACCACTCTGTATTTTGACCCTTTTTTAAATATTGTCGTCTTATATTCAGTTAGCATTCCTGCTGTGCAGCCGGAGGAGTGTTCCTCTAACCTCCTAAAGATCGAACTCCTGCAGCAACGTGAAATGTAATCTGTCCGTCAGGATGTTTCAGCACCTTCAACGTATCGTCTTCCTCCAAAGAAAGACTTCTGCAGGATTCAAACAACTCTGAATCTCAGGTCATGCTAACATAGGATCTGGTTTTAATCGTTTCAACATCAAACATGGAAAGTAATCTTGCTTTGTTCCGTCCAGGTTCTTCCCCCAGCTGTTTCCTATCATTATTACTGCAACACAGAACTATGTGTTTGTAATGTTTGTTATGATCTGGTTCCTCCCTCAGAAGAGACCGATTGGTTCTGAAGGTTTGTTCAATCTGTGTAATATGTCATGGGATTTGATTTAGAGTTTCAGGGCTTCTGTACGTTTTCTCTGAAGCTTCTGTGAACTGGAGGTGTGTTGTTCTGGATCAGTCATTAATGAGCCAAACAGAGAGAAAGCTTGAACAACAAGCTGCAGGGAATTGGCTTGGGATCACTTGCTCTACTTCATCTTGAATGGAGCGTCATTGGTTGACGTTTGGCCCGACAACAATGAGATAATATTGAGTAAAACCACTCTTTCGACAAAGAGGCTATTCTTCCGTTTTAGACAACATACTCTGCCCCAGGGCGGTCCTGTTTAAATTAGGAGACCTCCCATTATCACGCTCAGCAGGGGGTCTGCAGCCTGCATGGGGTCTGCAGCCTGCAGGACGCACGGTTTGACTGCTTCAGTTAATGAATATGTTGGAGGTATTCTGTTGCCTAAAGAGACGCGGAGGACTTTACAGACTCGGTTCTGGCTCCTTGGCTGTGGCTGATATTTACATTCTGTAGTTCTTGTATGAAGTTTCACACCGTCAGACTTGAACCACATTGGCTTCTGGTTGGAAAAGGAAAGCAGCCAAGAGACAGCCGTTTCAACTTTTTCCACAAACAGCAACACCGCAAAGAATATTCAATAACACGTAGGAGGAGGAGGAGGAGGAGGAGGAGGAGGAGGAGGAGGAGGAGGAGGAGGAGGAGGAGGAGGAGGACGGGGTTTTCTCAGACTACAATGTTTTTCAGACATTTCCAACCCTTCTGTCCTGTGACAGAAAGAGAAACAGAACGATGTCTACTCGCTACTAGATTATTTAATGTCTGTGAAATATTACCAAAAGGTTAGGAGAAAAGTATTTGTCCTTTTTTGTTGAAACTTGCTTCTGAAGTGTCTTGCAACATCCTGGGAGGTCGGTAAATGTCTCCTCTTCTAATTTTAGCCGCACAATCAGCTGTTGTTTTCACTGAGTCACTTAAGACTGTTTTCTAAAAGCAGTTCCTAGACTTTTCCTTCAGCTGTCTCCACTGAGACCTTCAGGGAAAATAGCTCAAACAATAGTCGTCCACAACGTGAGGACTTTAAATACATGTGTCAGTTTCAGTTTATGAGTGGAAGCCAATAAAACTCCAAGCTACGCAACAACAGTTCACTATCTTAGCATCTAACACTGGAATCCTTTGAAAGACATGCGGTCTCCTGGATAATCATTTGTGATAACTCTAGCTTCACAAATTAATAAAGCATGAAGAAACATGTGATCTAAAGAACCAACCAACCAACCAACCAACCAACCAACCAACCAACCAACAACCAACCAACCAACCAACCAACCAATCAACCAACCAGATAACCAACCACCAACCAACCAACCAACCAACCAACCAACCAACCAACCAACCAACCAGATAACCAACCAACCAACTAGATAACCAACCAACCAACCAACCAACCAACCAACCAACCAACCAACCAACCAGATAACCAACCAACTAGATAACCAACCAACTAGATAACCAACCAACTAGATAACCAACCAACTAGATAACCAACCAACTAGATAACTAACCAACTAGATAACCAACCAACCAACCAACCAACCAACCAACTAGATAACCAACCAACTAGATAACCAACCAACTAGATAACCAACCAACCAGATAACCAACTAGATAACCAACCAACCAACCAACCAGATAACCAGATAACCAACCAACCAACCAACTAGATAACCAACCAACCAACCAACCAACCAACCAACCAACCAACCAACCAACCAACCAGATAACCAACCAACCAACTAGATAACCAACCAACCAACTAGATAACCAACCAACCAACCAGATAACCAACCAACCAACCAACCAACCAGATAACCAACCAACCAACCAACCAACTAGATAACCAACCAACCAACCAGATAACCACCCAACCAACATATTGAATAACCAACTAACTTACAAACCAACTAAATAACTAATCAACAAAGCAAATAATGTAACTGTAAACTGAAAGTCAGAACACACACACACACACACACACACACACACACACACCACACACACACACACACACACACACACACACACCCACACACACACACACACACACACACACACACACACACACACACACACACACACACACACACACACACACACACACACACACACACACACACACACACACACACACACACACACACACACACACACACACACACACACACACCACACACACACACACACACACACACACACACACACACACACACACACACACACACACCACACACACACACACACACACACACACACACACACACACACACACACACACACACACACACACAGGTCGTTGACCCGCTGTGACCGAGCAGCTCAGGGCAACTCTTCCTGAAGAAAGCTGGTCTCTGTCTGAGGAGTCAATCACATCTGACCCCCCACACAACACACACACACACACACACACACACACACACACACACACGCGCTAATATATAACCCCCCCCCCAGCATCCTGCCAGGCCTCATTCATCACATTCCAGCTTCAGTGACGCTTCACTGGGAATCTGAACGTCACAGAAACGCATTCACGCGGGTGAAATGTGACCGGCAGTTTTTTACAGCGCGTCATCGCCGCTACGATCACAACCTGCATGTTCTGATCTGTGTGCTCTACTGACATCTAAATGAAATTGAAAAGGTCTTCGTGTGGTCTCAACATTGGAGTCAAACAAAGGAGGCCAGGTGGCTCAGTTTCTCTGTCACATGGATTATGTAAAAAATACTGGGTTGATTTTTAGTAAACTTTTCTGGGTGTCTGGCAACGGAAGAACAAATGAAATGAAATACCCTTAACCTGAGGCTGCATCCACACTGACATGTTTATGGTTTTAAAACAATTAACTTCTACCTTTACGTCTACCTTCACCACTAGTCTGGCCAAACCCGTAAACGTTTGAACCCCTAATTTTATATTTAAAAATCTGTCACGAAGACAAACAGACTTGTATACCTAATGATGAGTGGAACTGACCTTGGTGTGTGTGCAAACAGCTGCTGTACGGTAACATTTTGCATTTTAAAATGCCCCTAATGCCTAAATGCACAGGAGGCAAGCCATTTTTTGGAGCAATTTGTGAAAATGAATGGTAACACTTTATTTTGATAGTCCATATTTAACACTCTATAAGTCATCAGTTGACATTTAGTAGCATGTCAACAGCGTATTAACCAATATTCAACCTTACTATCTGTATATTGTGTCAACATCTTCAAAATGTACAATCAACTACTCAAAATCAATCTGTCAGTTGAAAGTCAACAGGGTCATGTTGACTATCTGTTGAGTCTGTTGAGAGTCAAGATGTCAACTAAAGATTACATTAAGCATCAGTTGATGATCAACAGATGAGCAACTTTAGAGTTTAGTTGACTATCTGTTGATCGTCAACTAATCTAGAGTTGACTATCTGTATACTTTTAGTAGGTTCTCCACTAAGCGTTTGTAGGCATGTGTTAGGACTATCCAATTAAAGTGAAACACAGTTGAGAACAGTAGAAAGTCTATAACCTATCAACAGAACACATTCATCCACTAATGATATGCAGCAGACATGGGAATAAAGCATTATGTATGTAATGTTTGAGTTAGAAACACTGTTTTATTTGACTAATATATAAGATAAATACAGAAGCCTAATGCATTCACTTGAGAAAAAAAGGTTTTTCACAAGAACTCACAATCTACTGATAGTAAGGTTGAATATCGGTTAATAACCTGTTGCAAAAAACCTGTTGACAGTCAACAGACACTTTTTGTAAAATCTATAGATCAACACTTGAGATGTACCTTATATTCTACTGGCAGTTAGTTACATGCATGTTACTTGTCTGTTGAAACAGTGTTGTTGAATGTCAACTGATGACTTGTAGAGTCATCAGTTGACGGACTATCAAAATAAAGTGTTACCAAATGAATGTGTCCAGCAGCGATATACGGTTATTTGCTTTCACGCACGCACATGCCCAGTGTGGATTAATGACCATGTGATAGCCTAGAGATGTTGAGATAGTGTACTAGTACTGGTTTAGTCCGAGTGCTTTTAAACTTTAATACAAAACAACTTCAAGACAAGAAACCTCAATCTGTGTGAATAATCGAACCGTTGACACAAAGTCAGAAGAACACTAATGTCTAAAATATAATGATATGCTGAATAATTAAGACCTTTCTTTCCTTGGAGCCCAAACAACGCATAACATCTGTCCGTCTCACTCTCTTTCTGTCATGGACAGTACAGTCGGGCCTCAGCAGGGAACAGGTTTTCTTTGGCTTTGTCCTAATTAGGTTTCTAATGTTTCCAGTTGTCCGTGTGAAGCCTTGGAAAACAAAGCCGTGGGGCCCGGACGCTAAGTCTGTAGCGACAGATGCTAACGGGAGTAAATCTGTGAGGAACAAAGCCATTAGACAGCTTCAGTGCAGGGCTACTGCTGTAACCTCGGTTCTAAGCGCTCTGCTCCAGAATCACTCAGCTACTGTCTGTTGTTCTACTGAGTGGATCAGAAAGTGAATTTACACTTATGTTCAGGCAATTAGAAGAAACTTAACCGGAGAAAATTAACAAAAAGTTATTGGTATTTCTCTAAAAAACGTATCCCACTACTTGGAAAAATAAGAAATAAGAAGAATTAGACAATTTTTACTTAACAAATTACAAGGAATTGGTTGAAAGACGATAACTTTTTAACTCAAAATAAAATAATCTGGTATGCAATGGAAAAATAAAAGTAAGAAAGTCCATATTTCTAATGAGAAATGTCTAAAATGGTCGAGACAATTAAAACATGTATTACAATAATGACGATGTATCCGTTATCTGTTGATGGTAGCCTGAAGATAACGGTTTATTCGTTTTTTATTTATTCATTTGATGTTTTCCTCTATTTTTCTGACTTGTGGATTGTTATTTTTTTATTTAATGTATTTCAGTTTTAACTGTATATCTAAATTGCATTGTGTTATGTACATGCCCTGTTAACATATACAAATGTATTTCTTGATTCATATCAATAACGTCCACTCAGCACCTTCATAGCAGGTTCATATTTGCAAAAAATGTATAACATTCTCTCTATATTATAGACAATAAACTGGACTGGAGTAAAAGCACTGAGGCCCTATATAAGAAGGGCCTGAGTCGCCTGTATTTCCTCAGGAGACTCAGGTCCTTCAACGTCTGCAGCACTATGTTGCAGATGTGTTATGACTCGGTGGTCTCCAGTGTGATCTTCTTTGCTGTGGTGTGTTGGGGCAGCGGGGTGAAGACAGCTGATGCCAACAGACTCAACAAGCTCATCAGGAGAGCAGGCTCTGTCCTGGGAGTGGATCAGGAGTCGTTGGCTGTGGTGTCGGAGGGGAGAATGCTGAGGAAACTCCTCGGCATTCTGGACGACGGGTCTCACCCCCTGCATGCCACACTGGTTTCCTACCGGAGCACTTTCAGCCACAGACTGAGACCACCGAAGACCACCACACAGCGCCACAGGAGGTCTTTCCTCCCAGTGGCCATCAAACTCTTTAACTCTTCACCCCTAAGTAAAGCGCACTGAGAACTTCCACACCAACACTATGTGCAATATACATATCAATATAATTAACATCATTGCAATACACTCGCTGCTATATATATATATAACTATGAGTAATATTATATTATATTATATTAGTATTATTAGTATTATTAATAATGCTATGATAACGTCATTTAATTGTTGCACTACTAACTACTTAATACTGCTAATAATGATTGCATTGATTGTGTGACCATCTATGTTTCTATGTTTCATGTTTCATGTTGTCTGTGGATGTTTAATTGCTCTTTTTCTGCTGTGTTTATTGTGTTAATTGTATTTTGTTACTCTGGCACAACAATTTCCTTCGGGATGAATAAAGTCTTATCTTATCTTATAGTCTTGTAAACTGAATAAAACTAAAAACCAAAAACCTTTTTTAATGCTCCCATTTTGTTTTGAGTTTGAAGAATTTCCCATATAAAAATGTCTCATCTGTATCCCAGAGATGTGTTCAAATCAATGTGTGATCTTCTCCTTCGCCACCATCGCCCATCCACCTGTCAGGTATCAAGTGTCTGATTAAACAGCATGATTATCAAACAGGTGTGCCTTAGGCTGCTCTCAATAAAAGGACCCTCGAAGGTGCGGTTTATTTTGACTCTAAACAAAGGATTTCATAAAGGACAGGTGTTCACTATGAAGATTTAAGAAACGTGTGCACAACATTTGAGAAAAAGTCTACTTATAATCGTAGTGTTGTTTCAAGGCTCTTAATATATATGAAGCTAACCCTTCCCAAGGATACATTTGCATCCTTAAAAGATAAGACTTGTACATTTAGAGCCGGTTGTTGACCCTGCTAAAGACTTGAATGTTGTGTTTAGAAACTGTAAGGGGTCTTGAGTGGTCAATGCACCCTTAAATATCAGTGTGTATTTGTTGGTGTGTGTCGTCGGAGGTCGCAGGGTTTCTCTCGTCTTGCTCGGGTTTCGTTGTTTTTGACTGCGCAGACAGAACTGACTGCAGGACAATGCAGCGGGACATGAATGGTGATTCAAAGAGCAGCTGCTGCTTTTGATGATGATGATGGAGGCGGGGGAATAAAGCTCGGGGCGAGTGGAAGAGTACCTGTTCAAATCTGAGAGGAAGAGTGAGGGGCAGCGAAGGGGGGAGAGCTCCGATTCATTCCTGCTATAACGAGCAGTTTGCTGAGAGTTTTTAAATGTTATTGAAGGGATTATGTTCCTTTAGTCGTTTAGAGTCAACTTGTTAAAACACCTGAAGTGTGTCAGCCTGGACTTTAAGGAAGTTCTCTCAGACTAAGAGGCTTCATTTCTAAAGCAACACTAACTTTGAAGATGCTAAAGTAATAATTTCGTATCAGATCAGTGATGAAGTATTTTTGTAGGCAATGCAAGGGATCTGTTGAGCAGGATAATCTCCACATATTAACACCACTTTATGATTTTTGAGGGGAAAAACACCACCACCGCTAAGCTAAAGGAGGCTAATGTTGGGGTATAAAGGAACTACAGCACGGTCACATGACTTCACGTCACCACCGCTAAGCTAAAGGTGGCTAATGTTGGGCTATAAAGTAACTACAGCACGGTCACATGACTTCACGCCACCACCGCTAAGCTAAAGGAGGCTAATGTTGGGTTATAAAGGAACTACAGCACGGTCACATGACTTCACGTCACCACCGCTAAGCTAAAGGAGGCTAATGTTGGGCTATAAAGGAACTACAGCACGGTCACATGACTTCACCTCACCACCGCTAAGCTAAAGGTGGCTAATGTTGGGCTATAAAGGAACTACAGCACGGTCACATGACTTCACGTCACCACCGCTAAGCTAAAGGAGGCTAATGTTGGGCTATAAAGGAAACTACAGACAGCACGGTCACATGACTTCACGTCACCACCGCTAAGCTAAAGGAGGCTAATGTTGGGCTATAAAGGAACTACAGCACGGTCACATGACTTCACGTCACCACCGCTAAGCTAAAGGTGGCTAATGTTGGGCTATAAAGTAACTACAGCACGGTCACATGACTTCACGTCGCCACTGCTAAGCTAAAGGAGGCTAATGTTGGGCTATAAAGGAACTACAGCACGGTCACATGACTTCACGTCACCACCGCTAAGCTAAAGGAGACTAATGTTGGGCTATAAAGGAACTACAGCACGGTCACATGACTTCAGGTCACCACCGCTAAGTTAAAGGAGGCTAATGTTGGGCTATAAAGGAACTACAGCACGGTCACATGACTTCACGTCACCACCGCTAAGCTAAAGGTGGCTAATGTTGGGCTATAAAGTAACTACAAGCACGGTCACATGACTTCACGTCACCACCAGCTAAGCTAAAGGAGGCTAATGTTGGCTATAAAGGAACTACAGCACGGTCACATGGAACTTCAACAGTCACCACCTGTAAGCGAAAGGTGGCTAATGTTGGG
>NW_022990803.1:0-10000 GCF_902827175.1 Gymnodraco acuticeps
CAAAAATATAAACGAGAGTGGTCGCTCCCAGAACAGGTCCTCTGCGGAGAGAGAGATCGAAACTCTGGCTCAGGCCTTTAAATCCTCCGGTGCCAGCAGCCAGGTGTCCTCAATCAGTCCTGACACAGAGGGAGAACATTAAAGGGCCATACCCACACCACAGGAGACAGTAAAGCAGGGGTTGTCACACCTCCCCCCCTTAAAGTCGGTGTCCCTAGGACCACCGGCATAACAAAGCAACCCCATCCCAAACAAAAACATACAAAAAAACAGTAATAGAAAACAAAAAATATATCTATGGCACCCTATCTTAAAGAACCATCATTGTGATATACCACCTTCATACAGCAATCCCCGTCTTCAACAACCAGCCACATCTTTAGCAACCCAGGTACCTGAGAAGCACACTTTAAAGATGGGCAGAGTGAGAAAGATTGAACAAGACAGTATGAAAGTCAATATATTAACGTCACAATAGTTGAAGTCCAGCTTTTACCAATCACATACAACCAGAAATCTGACACAAACAGAGGGAGAACATTAAAGGGCCATACCCACACCACGGGGGACAGTAAAGCAGGGGTCGTCACACCAGCATACTTGGAATTCTACCGAGCCCGGCGTACTTCGTATGGAGACATTTCGAGGCTGCACATGCATGTGTAGACTCCGCGGTCTTAAAATCCCCACAATGCTTTGCGACCGGACCAATTTCCCCAAATCTGTGGGGGAAAATGTAAGGCGGGGCCTCTCATATGACGCACACCTGCACAATTGCTCGCCTGTTCCACTCTGTTTTCCGAATGCCAGGAAGGATTCTTGCCTAGCCTCTGCAGCAAGACGCTCGGAAGACATGTGCTACCAAGCAAGCATACTCAACATTGAGAAACACCCATAGTGTATATAACAGTGAGTATAAGTACACAGAGTGTATATAACAGTAAATATAAGTACGCAGAGTGTATATAACAGTGAGTATAAGTACACAGAGTATAACAGAGACGTTACTCACCGTCTGACGGAGTCCAGAGATCTGAGACTGTGAGACTGAACTGACTCCCCCTTTACTCCCTTTACCCCCCCCCCCCTCTGTTTAGCAGTCTCACAGTGGTACTTTCTCAATGTCGAGTATACCTGCTGCAGAGCCACTTGAAGTAGTGGCTCTGCAGCAGGTTTACTAGACATTGAGAAACGGCCAGTAACTATAATGTGTACTGCCCCCCCGCCCCCCCCCCCCCCCCCTCCCCCCATATTATCCCAACCTGTTAAGCCCCAAGCCTGTTTTTCAGGTCTCAGGCTCGAAATGACCTTTCCACAACAAATGACAATAACTTCACTTCTAAAAGGTTTAAATTAATAATCTTTTTTCTCAAAGTAATGACAAACCTGTGAGTTGGATGTAGAAGAGTCAGAATCAATATAGATGTTTTTTTTATTTTAAAGAAAATTCACATTGAACATAGTAAAAAACTGTAAATTATAGTGTCCCTCCAAAATATATTTTGTACTTATAGTGAAAAATAACCTTGGATGATGGGTTAGTAGACCTAGTTAGTAGACAAGTAGCCTGTTCCACTCTGTATTCGGAATGCCAGGAAGTATTCTTGCCTCGCTTCTGAAGCAAGATGCTCGGAAGACATGTACTACCAAGCAAGCGTACTCGACATTGAGAAACACTCAGTGTATATAACAGTGAGTATAAGTACACAGAGTGTATAGAACAGTGAGTATAATTACACAGTGTAACAGAGACGTTACTCACCGTCTGACGGAGTCCAGAGATCTGAGACTGTGAGACTGAACTGACTCCCCCTTTACTCCCTTTACCCCCCCCCCCCCCTCTACTATAGGCTCAGAACAGTCTCATAATACACACATGCACACAGAAGAATTCATATGGGCTCAGAACAGTCTCATAATGCACACATGCACACAGAAGGATTCACACTTGTATTTCATGATCCGCAAAAGGACTCACACTTGTATTTGCGGATCCACACTTGTGTTTTTCAATGCACACACAAATGTGTTCCGTTTCATATACATGTAAATAAAATCCAAACACAGAAAAAAGTTTTACATAAGTGTTTTTGATCCACACATATTTTTTTTCCGTTTAAATCCCCTGAACCTGCAAACACAACCCGCTTCCTGTGCATGGATCGCTGTGCATTCGTGTGTGGGTTTTTTGAGACTCCCCCAATTCGTACTTGTAATTGATTTTATCTGTAGATTTCTGACCTCCTGCTAAATGATGAACCATCCAGATCTCTCAGGTCTTCAGGGACTGGTCAGCTTTCTGTCCCCAGAGTCAGAACTAAACATGGAGAAGCAGCGTTCAGTTATTATGCTCCAAACATCTGGAACAAACTCCCAGAAACCTGCAGGTCCGCTGCAACTCTGACTACTTTTAAATCCAGACTGAAGACTTTTCTCTTTGTCGCTGCTTTTCATTAAAACTGAGCCGTTGTGTTCATCAGTAAAGTGGAACTTCTGTGTGAACTATTCATATCTTAAACTGCACTGTAACTTTTTATTCATGTACTTTTTATTCATGTATTTTTTCTTTTAATGTTTATTTTATTATCTTTTCTTTTTAATGACTGTTTTTAAATGCCTTTGTCTGAATATCTTTCATTTTTGTAAAGCACCTTGAATTGCCTTGTGTTGAAAGGTGCTATATAAATACACTTGCCTTGCCTTGCCTATCTATAGCCAATCAGATGTCTCCTCCAGACTAAGCCAATCACATGTGCGCGCCCCCACGAGGGTATGATTTATTTCGTTTGTGACGTAACATTAGCTAGCGTTGTCTGTCTAACGATCTAACGAGTTGGTTGGTCTAACGATCCCCCATTCTTATTATGTGCTTCTGCTACCAAGTAAAATGTTGCAGTGAAGTGAATGTGAGAGAAAATTAATTGACTGTTTGACAAGGTGTAACGCCTCGGGTCGAGGTAGCAGCACAGGCTTTAGTTCAATTAATAGCCAGGGAGCTGTCTGCGACTCCAACTCCACCAGAAGTGAGCACAGCAGAGGGTGCACCGGTCAGCGTAGCAGTCAGGGCCGTAGACAGCGTCCAATCCCACAATGATGTTAGGGTGAGGCAGGAGATGAGAAGGTGATTTAATAGACTTTTTGTTACATTTGGCAGTTCAAGATCAAACTGTGGCTTAATCCTATAGATGTGTAAACATCTGATATTTGATCTCACCCCTCGCATTACTCTAATATAATGTAGAGTTAATGTTTTAAAACATTTTTCCATAGTCTGTATCCTCTATATCCCCATGACTGCTTTTAAAACCTTTAGCAGCCCCTTGCCTTGAAACGTCCCAAACACAATATATTAATGTTTTCAAAACAAATATTTTGGTAAGATAAAGCTAAGTGTCAAGATTGTTTTCTTATCGACAGAATATTAACTATGATTTTGCTTTTTATTCATACAATTTGTTCAAACTATGTTAACAAAACCATCAACGCAAGCCAAGGATTTGGAAATGATATAACAATCTTAATATACATTTAATAGAATGTCTAGTCTCACAGATCCTTTCGTCATTCCCACTCAGGCAATTCCCAAGTATGTTCAGTACTGATCAGCCAAGAGGCAAAAGACGATTTCCCACCCCGGCTCCTTGCATCGTCAAACGGACGGACTTTCATATATATGTCCTTTCGGGACCCAGTCAGTTTACACCTAAGGGCTCGGAAGAGCTACCACTTGCCCATGCTGGCCTTGGAAAGAGGATGCTAAATCTACCGGACAACTTCTTGCACAGTGAGGTAATCATATAAACAGTATTGAAGATTTCTCAATGATTTAAAATGTGAATCACTTGCTGAATATTGTATGTTATTTCACTTTGTTTTAAAGACTATGGCTTCGGTTGAGGAAGAATGTCCCGAACTGAAAACATTGAAAGGAGGCTGGATGTTTTTCAAGTCAGCAGGTAATATTGTTCTCATCTCCATTGGTGAAAATGCTGTGTTGTGTTTTTCACACTCAGAAGCCCCACATATGTGTTTTCTGTCGCCCTACTTTGAATTACCATTCATATCACTTCTTCAAGTTGTATAAAACAGTACTAAAGTTTGCCTGTATACGTATATCCCTAATATTAATGTATGTACTGTCAGGTGGTTTTAAAGCACACTTGTGTTGTTCCTATTTTGATTTTAAAATAGGTGGTAGTGGACGTCGAAAGCTGTCCATAATTCCTACTGACTCCGAGGGGTACTCCACAAGGCTCCTCAAAACAGCGTCCAACAACGGAAAAAACATTGTGTTTGTAATTCCACTACAGGAGCAACTTTCTACCGAACCACTACCCTATGACTCGGCAGAGTTTGCAAAGATGCCATAGTCAACCTGCATAACATGTGGCAGTCAAATGCCTTTGCAGCTGTTGCCTTTACATGTGGAGGAATGTAATGACATAATGACCGTCATGTTCTTCAGGGTTTTGGTCTGTATTCAGTGTTTTGCCCAAACTTGAGGGGCTGGAGGGCAACAGAGGACGCTTAGTCAACTCAGATTCAATCTTTTTGTCTTTATTTTCTGCTCAGCAGTTATTTATAAGACACTTTTCATCAGATTCCCATCAGATTTGCATCAGGTTGAAAACCTTCAAACACAGAGGACAAACAAATGTTAGCGAACATGCAAACAAAATCACAAACATTGTGTATGCCTCATTGCATTATTTATAATAATAATAATAATAATAATAATAATAATAATAATAATAATAATAATAATTCAGTCACATTCCATTTTCAGGGTATTATAATTCAAATGATAAATTGTGAGTTATTCTACAAAACATCATTAACTTAACTGAGTGAATAAGAAAGTCTCTTTATCTACTTGAAACCAAGCAACCCAGAAAACCTCACTGAACACCATCTGGGCTGTCTAAAAATATACACTGCAGTGATCACTAATGAACTAATTAACATAATTCACTCATGGAACTATAGGTTGAGGGTATTGTTTCCGCACGGACATATGTGTTGTTGACTGTACAGTACTTATTGTGTGCCATCCTTGCTTCTTCCTCTTCGCTTCCCGGGCTTCAAGACGGCAACATGTGGGTTTCTGCTGTTAAATAAAACCAACTTTGCACCTTCGATGCACCGCCTCCGACTCCCTTCTCTCGGCACTACACTGGTGACCCTGACATAAGTCTTGCAGAAGTTTCCGAGACTGGACCGAACATGGCTAGAAACGCAGTTTTTCACAAACTGACGGAGATTTTTGGAGACGTCCGCTGCTGCCTCGTGCACACGGACTGAGGCTCGGTGCGCCCTACGCGGAATGGAGGACGTCGCTCGCCATTCCCGCATAGTTTCGGCACTGGGAGACAGCAAGCCTTCCGACCACATGGAGACGATACACGACTTGCTAGGTACGGAAGAGCCCGACTTATTTTTCATGGAACTGTTTCTTCGGGACATGCGGCTGCAAGTCCAGACTGCGCTCGCCAACACGGCTAGTGTTGAGCCCCGCGCTTTAGCCGAAGAAGCTGACCGGTTCTTCCTGACCACCCGGCGATTTACCCCTGAGGTGCTGGCCCCTACACGCAGCGGCACCTTCCCTGGTAGAGGCACGCCGCCAAGCAGAGGCTCCGGGGGCCGACGACATCGACTAACAGCTATCAGCTGATAGCTAACGGCTAACAACAGTTAACAGCTAACGGCTAACAACTACGACTAGCGGCTAACAACGACAGCTACCGGCTAACAACGGCTAACAACGGCTAACAGCTAGCAGCCAACAACGACGGCTAACAACGGCTAACAGCTAACAATGACTAACAGCTAACAGCTAACGACGACAGCTAACGGCTAGCAGCTAACGACTGACAACTAACGGCTAGCAGCTAACGGCTGACTGCTTCCATCTGTTAACATCTGACTGTTAACCCTTTTTGGTGGTGCCGGAGAGGAGGTTCGACCAAGTCTGGTTGACCTCGTGTGGATCGTCTCACAATTTCGCCCATTTGTTATTTGGATCGTGGAAAGGACGACCCTTTTGAGCTTTTTCTGATGCCTGAGAGGAGGTTCGACCAGACGGTCGACCTTGTGTGGAAAATCTCGCTTTTTCACCACCTCAACAGCGGTTTCGGAGGCCGCCCACGTTTTCATCGCCGCCTGGGTGGCGCACTTCGGGACCCTGTCTGGCCTCTCCCCTATCACCTCGACAGTTTTGGACGTCGCCCGTTGGGCCCCTACCCTCTCCTGCGGCCCCCTTACGACGACCCGTTCCGTGGCCCGGCCCTTGCCTGCAGTATCACCCTCCTCGGCCCCTGTGGTGCTTCCTCCCGGACACGAGGATTGTGTCCATGGTTGAATTCTGGGGGGGCTTGTGTAGTGATCACTAATTAACTAATTAACATAATTCACTCATGGAACTACAGGTTGGGGGTATTGTTTCCGCACGGACATATATGTTGTTGACTGTACTTATTGTGTGCCCTCCTTGCTTCTTCCTCTTTGCTTCCCGGGCTTCAAGCCGGCAACATGTGGTTTTCTGCTGTTAAATAAAACCAACTTTGCACCTTCAATGCACCGCCTCCGACTCCCTTCTACAACACTAACAAAACGGAGCGCACACAAACCACGCTGCGTAAAAGCCGTCGATTGCGCAACAGCACTCTCACACAATGAGGCAACAAGAACGCAAAACGCAATAAAAAATGGAGAAACATACCAACGGCGTCTCTGGAGCCTCACACACACTGTCGCCAACTTTTCCCTCTGTGGCTTTGGGAACAAAAGACCAGCCATCATAATTCCTGCCCCTTTTGTGTCTGTCTCTCTGCAGGAAGCTGCTGCATAATGATAACACACTCGCACACAATGGGTTCAACAGGCGTAAATATTCGCGCACAAACACACGCTTGTTCGTGCACAACACACACTCGTTCATGCACAAACACACACTTGTTCATGCACAAACACACACTCGGGGTCAGGGGTTGAGTCTGTGGAGCTGATAGTCTCCAGACTTTCTGAAATAATGTATAAAATGTGGAACAATCCGGACATACCAGGCGTGTTTCTGATTGTTGTGTTCTAAAATGACCCTGTCTGCCCCGTGGTAAGGCCACTCTGGGTTTATTTTGGTCTGTTTCTCTGCTAAAAGTACCAGACTTTCCCTTAAAAGCATCGTGTTGTGTTTTGGGACGTTTGGCCCCTCCAGTGTGGCGCTACATGATTAAGAGGTTCAACCTTATGCCCTGTTCTGTCCTCATTACCTGTGTGCTCATTGTGTGCATAAAGGTACACATTCACTCAAAATCACATCACAAGACCTGCAGTTGGGTGTTATTCGTTTTAAAAACACACTGGTGGTCCAGAGGTCTATGCATTTGGGTTTGCATGCAGGTGTTCGAGGTTCAACACCCAGGAGAGGAAGATCTTTAATCTTCTGCTTTGCTGATGTTAAGTCTGGAGAAATGTTCCCCACCACGTTTTCTAATAAAGTGACGCCCATGATTCAAGAATCAAGATTCAAAGGTTTTATCATCATAAGGACACAAGTTACAGTGTAGAAATGTCAATGACATTCTTCTGACCTGAGCTCCTCCAACAATGCAACATATATAATAAAATACAAAAATACAAAATAGAATAAAATGTAGTGCAAAAAGTCTAAATACCTGTCAATAGATTGTGGAGAAAGCACGTTTTTTAAGAATGTCTGGTCCGGTGGAAATACTTTATAAAAGTGTGAGAAACAGTAAAATCCAGAGGGAGGCAGTGATGAAACACTGTGGAAGCAAACAGCCGTGAAACACCAAAGAAGAAGAGGAGGAAGTACATTTATTTTTAAAGGATTCCGTGTTCCCAGCGTGCATTGCGCTTACTCGCAAACATGGAGGATAAAATAATGGAAGAAGCTGTTGATGGTTAACAATTCGGAATAAACTTTGTATTAATTCATGATTTGAAGCACCAGGAATTCAACATTGTCAGGATCCGGGAATGTTGGGACTCAAATGCAGTTTAAAAAGGGAAGCGGGTTTCAAAACAAAAGCATGCTTTATTTAAACAAAGCTGTTGGCATGAAAAACCAAGACTGTCCGGACAACACTGGTTCCTGTTCCGCCGTGGGTTCCGCCAACTCCTGCTCCTGCTTCTCACTCTCCATGTTTGTCACTTACCTCATGCTACCTGTTTATGATTCATGGTTTTTGTAACCCTGGACGGGTCATGTGCCCGTGTGAGTGGGACCCCGGACGGAGCAAGGGCTGGTGTTGACGGGACCTCCAACAGGACAGGACAGGGTGCTGGCAGGAAATCTCGATAAGGGACTTGAAAAGGGACTCGAGAGGGGACTCGAGAGGGAACTCGAGAGGGGACTCGAGAGGGGACTCGAGAGGGGACTCGAGAGGGAACTCGAGAGGGGACTCGAGAGGGGACTCGAGAAGGGACTCGAGAGGGAACTCGAGAGGGAACTCGAGAGGGGACTCGAGAAGGGACTCGAGAAGGGACTCGAGAGGGAACTCGAGAGGGGACTCGAGAAGGGACTCGAGAGGGGACTCGAGAAGGGACTCGAGAGGGGACTCGAGAAGGGACTCGAGAGGGAACTCGAGAGGGAACTCGAGAGGGGACTCGAGAAGGGACTCGAGAGGGGACTCGAGAGGGGACTCGAGAAGGGACTCGAGAAGGGACTCGAGAGGGAACTCGAGAGGGAACTCGAGAGGGGACTCGAGAAGGGACTCGAGAGGGGACTCGAGAAGGAACTCGAGAAGGGACTCGAGAGGGGACTCGAGAGGGGACTCGAGAGGGGACTCGAGAGGGGACTCGAGAGGGGACTCGAGAAGGGACTCGAGAGGGGACTCGAGAAGGGACTCGAGAGGGGACTCGAGAAGGAACTCGAGAGGGGACTCGAGAAGGAACTCGAGAAGGGACTCGAGAGGGGACTCGAGAGGGGACTCGAGAGGGAACTCGAGAGGGGACTCGAGAAGGGACTCGAGAGGGGACTCGAGAGGGGACTCGAGAGGGGACTCGAGAGGGAACTCGAGAGGGGACTCGAGAAGGGACTCGAGAAGGGACTTGAGTCTTGAGTCAGCGGGAACCCCGAGTCGGCGGAACCCCCGATGAAGAAGGGACTTGAGTCGGCCGGACTGCCAACAGGACACGGGGGGCTGACGTCTGCCGGAGAGCCAGTACTGGAGCCGAAACTGGAGCCGTAACCATGGCTGCGTGGGTCAGTACTGGAGCTGGAACAACAGCTGCTGGGGCTGGTACTGCAATTCAAGGCTTTGCATCTTCCAGAAAACTTCCGGAGAATCCGCGGACCTCCCAAGGCCAGGCCAGACCCCAGGAAAGGGTTAGAAACTTGAGACAAGCTTTCAGGGCTGCTTGTAAACGTTTTTAGCTACTCAGGCAACAAGCTCTTGAGCCAGGGCTTGCGAGCAACCTCCTGGCATGCCTCCTTCAAGGCAGCCTCTTTACCCCGTCTAGATGAGGCTTCCAACCAGGTATAAACAATTTACTCCAGAGAGTACCCGAGACGCTCCGCCTGCTGAGCCAACAAAAAATAAAAGAGTCCAAATTGGGTCAGTTCGTTCTGTCACGGACTTGGAAACACAAGGTCAAGTATTAAAATGCACGACCTGGGAGACAGGGGTAAAGTATGAGTAAAATACTTTATTTCCAAATAGGTTTCCCAAAAATATTGACACTCTTAACGAGGAACGTGAGGAGCAAAACTTACAAAGTAATTCAGGAGCATGACTCAGGCTTGAGATAAGATACATGATCACTGGTAAGCAGAATACTGACATGGAGACAGGACAAGACGAACTAACACAAGACAAAGGAAGGCTGGGGAATTTAAACAAAAGGTAACTGGTAAAACTGGAAACAATCAGGGCCGGGGCTGACGCTGATGAGAGCGGGAGAAACACACAAGGATAGGGAGTGAAGGGACCTGGAATGAAACACAAAAGGTGAGTACCAAAATAAAACAGGAAGTGGGAGA
>NW_022990803.1:15000-31095 GCF_902827175.1 Gymnodraco acuticeps
TCATAGAGCAAAAACATTTCAAGTGCTACTCAACTGGCTTTAGAAAAGCCAGTCCTTTATTAGTATAAAAGTGCTTCGTTAATAGTTCTATCGCTCGAAGTGGAGTCGAAAGAGATGAGTTTTCAGTTTGCGCCGGAAGATGTGCAAGCTATCTGCTGTCCTGATGTCAATGGGGAGCTCATTCCACCATCTTGGAGCCAGGACAGCAAACCCACGTGTTTCTGCTGATGGGAACTTGGGTCCCCCTCGCAGCGAGGGCGCAACGAGTCGTTTGGCTGATGCAGAGCGTAGTGCACGCGCTGGGGTGTACGGTTTAACCATGTCCTGGATGTAGGAAGGGCCAGATCCATTCGCAGCATGGTAAGCAAGTACCAGTGTCTTGAAGTGGATTCTAGCAGTTACCGGAAGCCAGTGAAGGGAGCGGAGGAGCGGAGTGGTGTGGGAACATTTAGGAAGGTTGAAAACCAGACGAGCCGCTGCATTCTGGATGAGCTGCAGAGGTCGGATGGCACATGCAGGTAGACCAGCCAGGAGGGAGTTGCAGTAGTCTAGGCGTGAGATGACGAGAGCCTGGACCAGAACCTGAGTCGCTTTCTGAGTCAGCTGGGGACGTATCTTCCTGATGTTGTAAAGCGTGTATCTGCAGCAACGGGTTGTAGCAGCGATGTTTGCAGTGAAGGACAGGTTGTTATCTAGGGTCACACCCAGATTCCTTGCAGTCTGAGTCGGGGAAACAACTGAGGTGCCGATGTTGATTGTTAGGTCAAGAGTGGGACAATCTTTTCCCGGGAGGAAGAGCAGCTCAGTCTTGTCAAGGTTGAGCTTGAGGTGGTGAGCAGACATCCACTGAGAGATGTCAGCTAGACAAGCAGAGATGCGTGCAACGACCTGGGTCTCTGAGCGGGGAAAGGACAGAATTAATTGGGTGTCATCAGCGTAGCAGTGGTAAGAAAAACCATGCGGGCTAATGACTGATCCGAGCGAGTTTGTGTACAGGGAGAAGAGGAGGGGACCAAGAACAGAGCCCTGAGGGACCCCTGTAGTTAATTGACAAGGGTCGGACTCAGACCCTCTCCAAGTCACCCTGTAGGTACGGTCTTTCAGGTATGAGGTGAGGAGGGAAAGTGCAGAGCCTGAAACTCCAAGTTTTTGGAGAGTGCGAAGGAGGATCTGATGATTCACCGTGTCGAATGCAGCAGACAGGTCCAACAGGATGATGACAGAGGAGAGGGATGCAGTTTTGGCAGTGTGCAGTTCCTCCGTGACAGCAATGAGAGCAGTTTCTGTGGAGTGACCTGCCTTGAAACCAGACTGGTGCGGATCCAGAAGGTTGTTCTGATTGAGATAACAGGAGAGTTGTTTAAAGACAGCGCGTTCAAGTGATTTAGACAGAAATGGGAGGAGAGAGACAGGCCTGTAGTTTATAACATCAGACGGGTTGAGAGTGGGTTTCTTTAGGAGAGGGTTTACTCTTGCCTCCTTGAGACTGTTTGGAAAGTGACCAGAAGTTAGAGAAGTGTTGATGAAATGGGTGAGAAACGGTAGAATATCAGGAGCGATAGTCTGAAGGAGGTTTGAAGGGATAGGGTCCAGAGGACAGGTGGTAGGGCGGGCAGAGGTAATGAGGGTAAGAACCTCACTTGGAGAGAGAGGGGAAAAGGAGGTTAAGTGTGTTGGTGAAGGAGGGTCTGGTGACCCAGCGGTGAGTAAAGGTGAGTCAGAAAAAGAAGAGCGAATATCATCAACCTTTTTTTCAAAGTGAGTAACAAAGTCGCTTGACAGAAGTGAGGAGGGGGGAGGAGCTTTTGGAGGGGTCCAGGAGGGAGGAGAAGATGGAAAATAGTTTTTTAGGATTGGAATAGGAAGATTGGATCTTATCTTGAAAGAAAGTGCTTTTTGCCTGAGAGATCGAAGCAGAGAAAGAGGAGAGGAGAGCTTGATAGGTTAGGAGGTCGTCACGGTGTTTGGATTTCCACCATTTCCGCTCTGCTGCCCTAAGGACGGTTCTATTAGCACGCAGTGCATCATTTAGCCAGGGAGCAGGAGGGGACTGACGAGCCTGCCGAGATGTGAGAGGACAGAGAGAGTCCAGAGAGGATGAGAGAGTAGAGAGGAGAGTTTCTGCAGCAGAGTTTGGAGGCAGGAGATTGGAACGAATCAGAGGAAGGGAGGGCTGAGAGCACCGACGAGGCAAAGGTAGAGGGGGAGAGGGAGCGAAGGTTACGGCGGACAGGTGCAGGATGAGAAGAGATTAGTTTGTTATGTTTGGAAAGGGATAGAGAGAATGAAATGAAGAAGTGATCGGATGTGTGGAGCGGGTTTACAGAGAGGTTAGAAGTAGCGCAGTTCCTTGAGAATATGAGATCAAGGACATTGCCAGCTTTATGAGTCGGTGGGGACGGAGACAGTGAGAAAGCAAAGGCGGTTAACAGAGATGTTAGTTCGTCTATCTTCCCCGTCTGGAGGTTGAAGTCTCCGAGAAGTACAGCGGGAGGGCCAGTTTCAGGGATGAGTGAGAGGAGATTATCTAATTCCTCCAAGAAGTCCCCCAAGGCGCCTGGTGGACGGTAGAGAACAACAATGGTTAACTGTATAGGATGGGTTACTGTGACGGCATGGAACTCAAAGGTGGAAGGAGTGAAGTTAGGTAGCTTGAAGAGGGAAAAGCTCCATTTGGGAGAGAGCAGGAGACCAGTGCCACCTCCTCTGCCAGTGGGTCTGGGTGTATGGGAGAAGGAATATGCAGTGGAGAGAGCTGCTGGGGTGGATGTGTTGGATGGAGTAATCCAGGTCTCAGTGAGAGCAAGGAAATCCAGAGACTGCAGGGAGGCGTAGCCAGAGATGAAGTCAGCCTTAGGAACAGCTGACTGGCAATTCCACAGGCCCCCTGAAACTAGATGTTGGATCTCAGTGGAGCACGTGGGATAGACGAGAGCGGGCCGGTTATATCGATTAGGAGATACACGGGGCCAGTGATAATTGCGAGAATACACATGAACAGGAATAGAGAAAATACACATGATTATAGCATGCGGGGCTAGAAAACTAAAGAAAAGAGAAATAAGACACCAGCTCGATCAGAGTAGGATTTGCCTCCTCTTTGCCTCCCTCGTGACTCCCGCAGGACTCCAATGTCTTTGTCAGTCTTACTCCCGCAGGACTCCAATGTCTTTGTCAGTCTTCGGCTGTCTGACGCTGAAGCTGACGCTCCAGGAAAGAGCTACCCGAAATGGACGCCTGATTGCTCAGTTCTCACAGCTGTAGGGCCACGGCCCTCTAATTAGTTAACTATCTACAGCTGATGGGCGACAATAGACTGGCCGTGCCTATATTAATGCAGGCTTGAGTGCTGAGACCTGTAAAGCAGGTTTCGCCTGAGCAGATCTGAGATTTAAAATCTCTCAAACGCGATTTAGCCGTTTACGCTACAATAACAATTATACAGAGTCGAATAAATGAAACAGAGAAGTCTAATTAAATTGACTTCGCACCACGACAAAGGAGCCTCTTTCACTTTACATTGGGGTTGTTTGCGTGGTGCAGACACGTAAATGTAGCAGAGTTTGTGACTCCACCACGTACTGCGGTGTTAAGGAGTCGTGGTGGAGTCACGTATTCTGGTGAGACCAGGTTGGTAAGAAAGCCTCAACCCCAAGTGAGCTTGTAGTCTTAAAGGTCCCAAGTCATGCTTTTCCGGTTATTACATTATGAAGGTTTTTCTGCATGTAAACGGTCTGCAGAGTCACAAACCCTCAAAGTACACCCTGTAGCGAGTAAAACTCTAACACAGAGAAGACCTGTGTGTGCTGCCCCAGGAGACCAGGTTGTTTCTTACACGTTGCTTGACAGCCCCACTTATCTGATCTAAACATAGTAACGTGTGTTGGGGGAAATCATTATTTAAAGTTATTTAATAATTGTGACATTCATTTTACTTTTTGATGGATGAATGATGCTCAAAGTGAGGGGGCAAAGAATACATCTGATGGAGCAATGCCCCCTTTTGCCCTTGTCTTGGTGAGGGTCTACGTGGAGTACTGTCGGTCTTTGTCCTCAAAACACATCTCATATTTACACCTGAAGAGGAACCAGGAAGTACTTGTTCCTCTATGTTGGTAGAACTGCAATAAAACACCAGAGTACACACTTCCTGTGAAAATCCCTTTAATTTCTGTGTTCATTTTACTACAAAAGCATCTGTCATCAAACGTTCACAATACAAAATGTCCACAGATCTGAAGAAGGAGGGGGTTGGGGGCAGGGTTGGGTTGTAACGGAATACATGTAACAGCGTTACGTAATCAGAATACAAAAATCAAGTAACTGTGTTCAACTCGCGTTACATTTGAAAAACGAGTAATCTGATTACTGTTACTTTCGTAAACGTGAAGTGAATACATTTTGGATTACTTATTGGAATTATTGCTGGAAAGATTTCCTCACAACATTTAACATTCATTACTAAAGGTAGCCTACAGCCAAATCATCACAGCGCACAAAACCTATTACTGCCGCAGATGGACCAAAAAAGGGAGTGTTTGAAAAAAATGTGCGGGTCCGCTCAGTGAAACGATAACAACGAAACATGGAGGAACAAAAGTCTGCGCTTAAATCGTGGCGATATCGACACCACTTAGAATTTAAACAAGACCATGGGAAGAATATCACGGTCCAATGTACCTTGTGTCTTCCAACCATCAATACACTGTCTGCATCAAAGGACTCCACGTCTAATCTTAAAAAGCACTTGTAGGTAAGTCAACGTTTGCTTTTTTTGCTTTCTTTATTGTTGAAATTATATGAAGTCCGTTATCCCGGCTTCAACAAAGTTACCTTACTGTTTTATAAAAGGGAAATAAACACACACACACACACACACACACACACACACACACACACACACACACACACACACACACACACACACACACACATCATTCACCTTGGTGACCGGAGATCTCCTTTATAAAACTAATTAAAGGGGGAATAATCGGGCAGTTCGTGTGTAGGTGTATGTGTGTGTGTAGAAGTGTGTGTGGTTAAAACACATCAGCGGTAACCCTCCTGATTGGTCAGAGCGTTGGGGGGGTCAGGGTCCGTGTGATTGGTTAGAGCGTTGGGGGGTTCAAGGTCCGTGTGATTGGTTAGAGCGTTGGGGGGGGGGGGGGGGGGGGGGTCAGGATCCATGTGATTAGTCAGACCGTTGTGGGGTTCAGGGTCCGTGTGATTGGTTAGAGCGTTGGGGGGGGGGGTCAGGATCCGTGTGATTGGTCAGAGCGTTGGGGGGGGTTAGGATCCGTGTTATTAGTCAGAGCGTTGGGGGGGGGTCAGGATCTGTGTGATTGGTCAGAGCGCTGGGGGGGTCAGGGTCCGTGTGATTGGTCAGAGCGTTGGGGGTCGGGTCAGGGTCCGTGTGATTGGTCAGAGCGTTGGGGGATTCAGGGTCTGTGTGATTGGTCAGAGCGTTGGGGGGGGGGGGGTCAGGATCCGTGTGATTGGTCAGAGCGCTGGGGGGGTTCAAGGTCCATGTGATTGGTCAGAGCGTTGGGGGGTTCAGGGTCTGTGTGATTGGTCAGAGTATTGGGGGGGTCAGGGTCTGTGTGATTGGTCAGAGCGTGGGGGGGGGTCAGGGTCTGTGTGATTGGTCAGAGCGTGGGGGGGGTCAGGATCCGTGTGATTGGTCAGAGCATTGGGGGGGGGGTCAGGGTCCATGTGATTGGTCAGATAATTGGGGGGGTCAGGGTCTGTGTGATTGGTCAGAGCGTGGGGGGGGTCAGGGTCTGTGTGATTGGTCAGAGCGTGGGGGGGGTCAGGATCCGTGTGATTGGTCAGAGCATTGGGGGGGGGTCAGGGTCCATGTGATTGGTCAGATAATTGGGGGGGTCAGGGTCCATGTGATTGGTCAGAGAGCGTTGAGGTCACTCCCCTCTGCCTCCTCCAGTTCTTTTAAAGCCACGCCTGCTTCTGGTTAAAGAGGGGCGAGGTTTGTTTCCGACCTGAACAAAAACATTTATATTAGCAAGGATGCTTACACAGCTAACATGGATATATATACGCTTTCAGAGCTAATGAGGCTAACTCTGTTAACAAAGCTAACACCGATGACCCTGTCCCAGCTAATAAAGCTAACAAAGGTTATACTTACAATGCTGGCACTGCTAACGCTAGCACAGCTGATTCAGCTATATTACAGAGCGAATAATTAAGCCGCTAGCCGTTAGCTTACCCGTTCTCCTCCACATCCTCGATGGTGTCGG
Source organism: Gymnodraco acuticeps (assembly GCF_902827175.1). Taxonomy (NCBI): domain Eukaryota; kingdom Metazoa; phylum Chordata; class Actinopteri; order Perciformes; family Bathydraconidae; genus Gymnodraco; species Gymnodraco acuticeps. The sequence goes on from NW_022990803.1 coordinate 21,258, forward strand.
GCAGCGGCTTGTTGAGCGTCTCCGGCAGGAAGCAGGCGAAGACGCTGGCTAACACTGCCGCCCCCCCGTAAACAACACTGGGCAGAGCAGGGAGTACCTGGGAAATGTAACCCATCAGAAGGGTTAGCATGAATTACGTAGGAAGGGGGAGATGTATCTGATTCCTGGACCTACTTATAAATATGGGACAAAAAACAACAACAACAACAAATATGATAACATGTTCGACGAAAGACCTCATCAAGGATCAGGACCGCGGGCGCCGCCATGCTGCCGACCCTCGCCATGGTGGAAACAAAGCCCAATCCTGTCTGCCTGCACACACACACACACACACACACACACACACACACACACACACACACACACACACACACACACACACACACACACACACACACACACACACAAAAACAGAGATGATGCCCGGCTGTGTAATGTATGTATACTGTATGTATTTCAACCCAGTCTCACGGCATTTCGTGTTCACCAACACGATTTTAAATCTATTGATTCCTGTTCCCCAACACGATTTGCCCCTTTTTTTCGTGTTGCACAGCACGATTTTAAAAGCAATGTATTTCTACTGCCTGCAGCACGTCTTTTTCTCCGGTCGGGTCGAGGAAGACCGGAAGCTGTGTGGTTCATAAAAACATGTTCTTACTCAATATCAAGCCACAGTTATTGCTTTTATTTGAAATCGTATAATTTCGGACTTTTTCTGCCGTCTGTGAGGAAAATAAATGGCTCAGAGCCTCAGGATACGGAAATCTGTATTTTTAAATATTTTTTTCCTTCTAATTTGATATTCTTTTCAAAATAACACACTGTTATTTACTCACCAATAACACACAATTATCCTTGCTTTTATTTATTGGTTTAATTCCATAATCTCGGGCTGTTTTGGCGTCCGTCACGAACTGAATTTCAAAATAAAAATAACCGCATCATTGCCATTGTCAACATTTCTGAGTTTAGGATGGCCGAAGACACTACACTACCCATAATCCCCAGCTATCGTTTAGGACTACAGTCCCCGTAAGGTTACGCAGAGCGTCAAACAGCTGTGTGAAATGGAACGAAACCACGCCAGACTATCCAAAACTGGAATTGAACGCCTCCCAGAACTACACATGCTGGCTATTGTGTTTTGCAAAATGTTCCATGGGACGTCTCTACTGAACGTTTTCGTGTTTCCCACAATTAGAAGTTGCCAGTATTAAACACATTGGTGTTATCAAATGTAAAACATATAATTAATAAATGGGTGAAAATCGCTTGTGTCCATAATGCGCAGCATTAATACCCACATGACAGCTCATTGTTACTTTGTAATTCTACTACACTACAATTCAGAGGTTAACCTGGTATTTTTACTCCATTGCATTTATTTGAGTTACTTTGCAGATTCTGATAAATTATGTGAAATATAAACAACCCTTAAATCAGACTTTAGTTACACCTGAGTAAAATTCAGGGAAGGTGATTGTCAAGTGCCAACAATCAGGAGAGATATTTGATAGTTGGTGCTTGAGAAGACTAAACATGTATCTGCAATTGACATGAATGGAAACGAGTAATAAAGTATATTCATTACTCGTTATTCTCTACTAATAGTTCATTAAAGACTGTATATTATGGCTATTTTGCACATCCCTTTCAAGATTTTCAAAGGTGTATTGACATATCATATACACAACTACGGTGTAGTTATGCAATGAATGAAACACTTGGGTCACATATTCCTCAACAGTGCATTACAAGACATCTATCAATATGTGTGTACCTCCACCATTAAACTGTCATATTCTGCACATTTCTTATTCTATCTACATACATAAGAGTATAATTCATATGTATAATATCAGTTAAAATAAGTGCTTCAGCATAGTTAACATTGCAGGAAAGCAATATATTAGACGTAAAGTACTTTGTCAGGCTTAATATTTATCTGTAGATAGATACCCCCAACGTTTTTTTCTTATTTAAAAGAAGACCTTAATCTGTTATTTAATGTTTAAATAAAGGTTAATTCGTTTTTCTGTTTTGCACCTCCTCATATTAATATCTTTGTACATTCTGCACTAAACTGTTTTATTGTAGAGATCACTTTATAGTATCTTCTTGATTTTTTATATTCTATATTTATACTTTCCCCCTATGAAAGTATGTACTCTAAATATTTTTTTAATCAAATAAAACACAATAATTCAATTCATTTTCATTTCAAACCTTTATTTAACCAGATTGGTCCCATTGAGATCATAGATCTCTTTTTCAAGGGAGACCTGCAGTAATAATAACGTGCTTTAACCACTAGGAGGTGCACACAAGGTACACACAGCCATAATAACTTTGTATTATTAGTGTAGGACACTTTTGTTTTCGTACAACATCTGAAAATGTGTAGTTTTATGCATGCTTTCACATAATGTTACAGCATATTGCTATACTATTTCAGACTCAGTATTTACATTCTTACATTCAAAGAAAATCAGTAATATCTTTAAAAACTACAGTCCTTTTATATCAGCTGTGCACCGTTATGGTTTAATTATAACCTATCTGTGAATTAGATCAAATGTAAAAGTCAGCCGAATTAGTGTTGATACTGCAAGGAGACGTATTGTGTGAAGAGAAATTGAAGATGTTGTTTAATTGTTGAATATATTTATGATCCACGTCAAGTATTCAGTTTCGGCGGCATTTTCTCAGTTTTTTCAAAGGTCTTCTCATCAGGGCTCTATAAATAAAGAACTACGGCAGATCTGTAATATACAATGCAGCCGAACCGTGTATTACAATGCCGTTATGTGAAGACTTTCAAAGAGAAAAGCAAGAGCACTCGGAATAAAGTATTATTTTATTATTTTAAAAATGTTTCCCGGATTTCATATCATATAAACACCAAATCCCAGCATGCATTGCGGCTAAAACATCCAATAAACGAGCTTAAAACCATAGCTGAGGATCTTGGGTAATCGCTCGAAATGCCTACGTCTGTTTCCGGTTATTTTTATTTTGAAATTCAGTTCGTGACGGACGCCAAAACAGCCCGAGATTATGGAATTAAACCAATAAATAAAAGCAAGGATAATTGTGTGTTATTGGTGAGTAAATAACAGTGTGTTATTTTGAAAATAATAACAAATTAGAAGGAAAAAAAGATTTAAAAAATACAGATTTCAGTATCCTGAGGCTCTGACCCATTTATTTTCCTCACAGACGGCAACAAAAGTCCGAAATTATATGATTTCAAATAAAAGCAATAACTGTGGCTTGATATTGAGTAAGAACATGTTTTTATGAACCACACAGCTTCCGGTCTTCCTCGACCCGACCGGAGAAAAATACGTGCTGCAGGCAGTAGAAATACATTGCTTTTAAAATCGTGCTGTGCAACACGAAAAAAAGAGGCAAATCGTGTTGGGGAACACGAATCAATAGATTAAAAATCATGTTGGTGAACACGAAATGCCGTGAGACTGGGTTGTGTATTTATATATGTACAGGGGCTCACCTGAGCACGGTGGGGTACAGCTCACCTGTGTATAGGTACACGGTGGTGAAGGAGGCCGAGGTGAAGCATTTACCCAGACAGGCCAGTATGGTGCGAACCGTCTGCATGTCTGTGGGGGGAGTACACCTGTATCTCACACCTCAGTACACTCTGTGTGTTAGTGTGTGTGTGTGTGTGTGTGTGTGTGTGTGTGTTACCTGCAGGGACCAGGATGTTGGCAAAGATGAAGAGGGCGGAGACGAACAGGCAGGTGGCCTGAGAGACACGTCTCCCCAGGTAACTGAGCATGCCCAGAGCCCCCAGCTTGGCGGGAAAATCCATGGCCCCGAAGATCAGCTGGATCTGGTAGATACTCACCTGGACAGGTGAGACAGGTGGGATGGAGACAGGTTGGACAGGTGGGACGGAGACAGGTGGTACAGAGACAGATGAGACAGGAACATGTGAGACAGGAACAGGTGAGACAGGAGGACAGTTGAGACAGGAACAGGTGAGACAGGAGGACAGGTGAGACAGGAACAGGTGAGACAGGAGGCCAGGTGAGACAGGAACAGGTGGTATAGAGATAGGTGGTACAGAGAGAGATGAGACACGAGGACAGGTGAGACAGGAACAGGTGAGACAGGAACAGGTGAGACAGGATGACAGGTGAGACAGGAATATGTGAGACAGGAACAGGTGAGACAGGAGGACAGGTGAGACAGGAGGACAGGTGAGACAGGAACAGGTGAGACAGGATGACAGGTGAGACAGGAACAGGTGAGACAGGAGGACAGGTGAGACAGGAACAGGTGAGACAGGAACAGGTGAGACAGGAGGACAGGTGAGACAGGAACAGGTGAGACAGGAACAGGTGAGACAGGAACATGTGAGACAGGAACAGGTGAGACAGGAACAGGTGAGACAGGAACAGGTGAGACAGGAACAGGTGAGACAGGAGGACAGGTGAGACAGGAGGACAGGTGAGACAGGAACAGGTGAGACAGGAACAGGTGAGACAGGAGGACAGGTGAGACAGGAACAGGTGAGACAGGAACATGTGAGACAGGAACAGGTGAGACAGGAACAGGTGAGACAGGAACAGGTGAGACAGGAGGAGGTATGTTTGTTCTTTCTGATGTAATTTGATCGTAATTCTCTGTTAGTGAAAACATTCAGAGAGCAACAGGAAGTGTTAGCTTAGCTGCTGTTAGCTTACATGTAGCATCAGTGCTAATCATGTGACTCACCCCAAACTTCTGCAGGTCCATCGCCAGACCATAATACGCAAAGCTGGTGGCAAACCTGCAGGATGACATCGCTGTCAGACGGGCATAACTTTATGTACATAAATATATAATTATATAAATATATCATGTGAAATATATCATGTAGAAATATAATCTATGTAAACACACTGCTGCTATCTGACATGTGTATCTGTGTTTTCAGTTTGAGAAAGCTTCATATTGACTCTACTCTGTCAGCTGAGAGCAGAACAATAACGTTTATTACAGATGTGTGTGTGTTAATAAAGGTGTGTGTGTGTTAATGAAGGTGTGTGTGTGTTAATAAAGGTGTGTGTGTGTTAATGAAGGTGTGTGTGTGTTAATGAAGGTGTGTGTGTGTTAATGAAGGTGTGTGTGTTAATAAAGGTGTGTGTGTGTTAATGAAGGTGTTAATAAAGGTGTGTGTGTTAATGAAGGTGTGTGTGTGTTAATGAAGGTGTGTGTGTGTTAATGAAGGTGTGTGTGTGTTAATGAAGGTGTGTGTGTGTTAATGAAGTTGTGTGTGTTATAAAGGTGTGTGTGTGTTAATGAAGGTGTGTGTGTGTGTGTGTTAATGAAGGTGTGTGTGTTAATAAAGGTGTGTGTGTTAATGAAAGGTGTGTGTGTGTTAATAAAGGTGTGTGTGTTAATGAAGGTGTGTGTGTGTTAATGAAGGTGTGTGTGTGTTAATAAAGGTGTGTGTGTTAATGAAGGTGTGTGTGTGTGTTAATAAAGGTGTGTGTGTTAATGAAGGTGTGTGTGTGTTAATGAAGGGTGTGTGTGTGTTAATAAAGGTGTGTGTGTTAATGAAGGTGTGTGTGTGTTAATGAAGGTGTGTGTGTTAATAAAGGTGTGTGTGTTAATGAAGGTGTGTGTGTGTTAATGAAGGTGTGTGTGTGTTAATAAAGGTGTGTGTGTTAATGAAGGTGTGTGTGTTAATAAAGGTGTGTGTGTGTTAATGAAGGTCTGTTTATGTTAATAAAGGTTTATTGAACTCCCACCAGACCACCATCAGGCAGATGGAGATGCGTCGAATTTGTCTCGTCCTCAGAAGGTCGTACGCTGTGAAGGTCGATCGGCTCGAGTCCATCTCCTTCTTCATATGGGAGTGCAGCACCTGCGGGTCACATGTTGCCGAGCTCAGCGTCTCATTGGGCATCACAGGTCACAGGGTGCCGAGCTCAGCTTATCATTGGACATCACAGGTCACACGGTGCCGAGCTCAGCTTATCATTGGACATCACAGGTCACACAGTGCCGAGCTCAGCTTATCATTGGACATCACAGGTCACACGGTGCCGAGCTCAGCTTATCATTGGACATCACAGGTCACACGGTGCCGAGCTCAGCTTCTCATTGGACATCACAGGTCACAGGGTGCCGAGCTCAGCTTATCATTGGACATCACAGGTCACATGTTGCCGAGCTCAGCTTCTCATTGGACATCACAGGTCACAGGGTGCCGAGCTCAGCTTCTCATTGGACATCAAAGGTCACATGGTGCCAAGCTCAGCTTATCATTGGACATCACAGGTCACAGGGTGCCGAGCTCAGCTTCTCATTGGACATCAAAGGTCACACAGTGCCGAGCTCAGCTTCTCATTGGACATCACAGGTCACACAGTGCCGAGCTCAGCTTCTCATTAGACATCACAGGTCACACGGTGCCGAGCTCAGCTTCTCATTGGACATCACAGGTCACACAGTGCCGAGATCAGCTTCTCATTGGACAGCAGACATCTCTAAATGTATGACGGACAGTTGACAGCTTACCTCCAGCGTTAACGTGTTCTCGATGTCTTTCTTCCCGTTGACTCGAGCGACTCGGTGCAGAGACTTCAGAGCGTCTTCAGAACGACGATTCAGAACCAACCAGCGGGCCGACTCCGAGAACCACCTGACCAATCAGAGAGCAGAGCCACCTGAGCATTCAGAGAGCAGAACCTCCTGATCAATCAGAGAGCAGAATCACCTGACCAATCAGAGAGCAGAACCTCCAGAGCAATCAGAGAGCAGAACCACCTGACCAATCAGAGAGCAGAACCACTTTGAAAGGCACTGACCAGGAGTAGGAGAAGAACAGGAACTGGGGCAGAGGCTTTTATTTTGAAAGGTACTGACCAGGTGTAGGAGAAGAACAGGAACTGGGGCAGAGGCTTTTATTTTGAAAGGTACTGACCAGGAGTAGGAGAAGAACAGGAACTGGGGCAGAGGCTTTTATTTTGAAAGGTACTGACCAGGAGTAGGAGAAGAACAGGAACTGGGGCAGAGGCTTTTATTTTGAAAGGTACTGACCAGGTGTAGGAGAAGAACAGGAACTGGGGCAGAGGCTTTTATTTTGAAAGGTACTGACCAGGTGTAGGAGAAGAACAGGAACTGGGGCAGAGGCTTTTATTTTGAAAGGTACTGACCAGGAGTAGGAGAAGAACAGGAACTGGGGCAGAGGCTTTATTTTGAAAGGTACTGACCAGGTGTAGGAGAAGAACAGGAACTGGGGCAGAGGCTTTTATTTTGAAAGGTACTGACCAGGTGTAGGAGAAGAACAGGAACTGGGGCAGAGGCTTTTATTTTGAAAGGTACTGACCAGGAGTAGGAGAAGAACATGAACTGGGGCAGAGATTTTATTTTGAAAGGTACTGACCAGGAGTAGGTGAAGAACAGGAACTGGGGCAGAGGCTTTTATTTTGAAAGGTACTGACCAGGTGTAGGAGAAGAACAGGAACTGGGGCAGACACACCACCAGCTGAAGTTTCCTCCAGTCTCTCAGCCAATAGGCAAGCCCCGCCAGGATCATCTGACCAAACGTGAAGAAGAAGGAAGTGAGAGTTCCAACCAGAGTCCTCTGTTTGGTGGGGATCCACTCCACCTCTGCAGACAGACAGGTAGTTAGAGAGACAGGTAGTTAGAGACAGACAGGTGGTTAGAGACAGACAGGTGGCTAGAGAGACAGGTAGTTAGAGACAGACAGGTGGTTAGAGACATGTAGCAGGTAGACAGGTACTCAGAGAGACTCAGTTCAGAATGCCTCCAGAGACAGACAGACAGACAGACAGACAGACAGACAGACAGACAGACAGACAGACAGACAGACAGACAGACAGACAGACATACAGACAGACAGACAGACAGACAGACAGACAGACAGACAGACAGACAGACAGACAGACAGACAGACAGACAGACAGACAGACAGACAGACAGACAGACAGACAGACAGACAGACAGACAGACAGACAGACATACAGACAGACAGACAGACAGACAGACAGACAGACAGACAGACAGACAGACAGACAGACAGACAGACAGATAGACAGACAGACAGACAGACAGACAGGTAGACAGATAGACAGACAGACAGACATACAGACAGACAGACAGACAGACAGACAGACAGACATACAGACAGACAGACAGACAGACATACAGACAGACAGACAGACAGACAGACAGATAGATAGACAGTACTCAGAGAGAATCCGTTCAGAATGACTCCAGAGACAGCCATGCCGCTCAGGAACCTGAAGGCGCAGTAGGTGGAGTACGAAGGAAGGAAAGCCGAGCTGCACCCCAGGACCCCCAGCTGCAGGTAGGACCAGATCAGCACAGACCGCCTCCCATACCTGAGGACACATTTTGATTGGCTGCTGCTCACAGCTCGTGTGTGTGTGTTATATATACAGTGTTTCCCCTAGGATGGAATCATAGCAGCGGTGCTAAGGCACGTGGGCCCAGCATAATGTGAGCGCGGAGTGCATGGCATTTTTTTTTTTGTGCACGTGCGAAGTGCACCCCGCCGATTTGTTTCTGCCAGCACAAGAAAGGCTCTTGAGGCCTAGTAGTACAAGGGCCGGTTCTAGCCAATTTGCTGCCTGAGGCGATATTTTATATATAAAGAATAAATTAAAGATCTCCACAAAAGACAAATACACTACAAAAACAGAAACCTATTGACATAGGTAATATACGTAAAAATGGCTTCAAATGTATTCAGTATTGTATTCAGATGTTTGAATTGGGGGGTGGACATCACATCCTCTAGGGGGATCCGGGGGTGTGCCCCCCCGGGAAGATTTTAAAGTAAAATGCTTCAATCTGGTGCACTTTGAGCACACAATTACTAGAGACCTGACCTAGGGGGTACAACTCTAAAACACCCATATGAAAAAGATCGGTTTACATTTTAATAATCAAATAAGTATGTGAACATAACCAATAACCTACCATAGCCAATAACAAATACATGTAACTTGTTTTATTTTTGTTTTTCATTCATATCTTATTTTACCTTAACATTTATTTATGCATATTTTTGTATCTCTCCAACTTTAAACGATATGTTTGGTTTACTGTCCTATAGTATACATTGGAATGATTTCAAACCTGTTTTTATTTATCCTAATAATTATAAAGGAGTGCCTTGGAAATATGTGTTTACATAAATTGTGGTCAAAACGTTTGAGACCCTCTGAGATGACTTAGACTAAAATTAACTATCTAAACACTCAGAGAGTCCTATACCTCACTGAGCCTCTCAGTCTGACAGGAGAGCTCTCCTCCACCCTGGTTGTAGAAACATCTACTTCTTATATCCGTTAGCGCAGCTAGCACCAGATTCTAATAACAAAAGCGTCGGTACTGGTGCGCCCTCTCTCTCTCCCTCGCTCGCTCTCTCGCTCGCACTTTGGCTGTGAGCTGCGGGTGCCAGATAAGCCAACATCCCCCACTTTCATCACTTACAGCGCCCATCGTACAGGGCAAATGAAAAGTGTAACCGAGGTGAAAAGGGTGTTACATTTACTTAATTATGAATGTTGTTACATCAAGGCCGAAAATTAGGATGAGCGATAAAGGTCAAAAATGTTTTTCCCCCTCTCAGAGCTACCAGCGCAGCACCCCCCAGATCGGGTGCCCTAGGGCCTAGGCGACCGCCTATGCCAAAAATCGGCCCTGCCTAGTACATACAGTGGCAATCTCTCAAGATTTAGCAAAAATACACCTTTATTGAACATACAGTAACACAAATACTACAAATCCACATAACAAACAATAAAAAATGAAAAAGGGTCGC